>NW_024412377.1:6776868-6793795 GCF_014898765.1 Herpailurus yagouaroundi | reverse complement strand
CGGCGGCTCCCACCCTCCGCAGGCGCGGCCCGGCCCGGCCCGTGTGGCCCTTCCCGGAGGGCTCCCCTCTCCGACCCGTGGCTGCCTGGCAGAGCTGGCTCCGGCACCCAACTTTGCCTTTCCCGGTCCGTCGCCCCCGCTGAGCACGAACCTGCTCACCCCCGGCCCGGCTGCGCGCCCGGGAACCGTGCGCCCGGCGCTCAAACCGACGCCCCCAGCCCGGAGCGCAGCGAGCGGCGGGTGGGTTTGGGCAAGTGGTAACGGGGCTGAGGCGGCCGCTGCCTCGACTTCCCTCGCCGGGCACCGAAGAGGACCCTCAGAGCTGCTCGGGGCCCCAGGCGCCGGATGACTGGCAGGAGGAACGCGCCTCGCACCTGGTGAGCGACCCCCGCCCCGTCCCCGCGTGGCCGTGGCCGCAGCCCCGCCCGTGCAGCGTTGCTGGCCGCGACCCGGGGGCGGCAGTGGTCGGCGGGTGGGTCGTGTGGATCTCAGGTGGGGTCGGTCTGGCAGGCGCTGGGCGGGGGAGAGCCGGTGGCCGTGCGCACGGGATTAGGACGACCCTCCGTGCGGGGCACCCACACTTGGGCTAGTGCACGGGCTGGAAGTTTGTGTCCCTGTCTTTGCCGAGGTCGGAGCGCGTTGAGGTAAGGAGCGGAAGCGACGCGGCGGGCGATCTGGCGTTGGCGAGGCGGGACCCCTACCCACCACCTAGGGAAGGTGCGCAGTGGGGGGCTGAGCGCGCACCCGGCGCGCGTCCGGGCTCGGGTAGTCGGGGGCGATGCGCTGGGGTCCCGGGGGCTTGGGCTTCGCAGCCCCGCCGGCTGGGGCAGATTTTCCCGTTCGAGTTACGGGGGCTTTGCGGCGCGTGTGAGAGACCGGGAGGCCGTGGGACTTGGGCTCAACTCCGCCAAGCGCTTTGCTTAATGAGGGAGAATGAGGCTGGGGCTGCCGGGGCCCGGGAGTGCCGGATGGTTTGCAGCGCCAGGCGAGTCCCTTTCCGCGGGCATTTCTTCGCGGCTCCACGGTTTCGCATCCCCTGGCTCCGGATTTCGGAGCCGGAGGTACATCTGGGCCCCGGAGGGAACTGGTCCTCCAGAGATGTGCAGGGGAACCGTCGCCAAGGAGTGGACAGGGCTCCCTCCCCGCGGCGCCCAGTGCCCGGCCTAGCGCGGTCAGATCCGGATTCCCCGGGCTTTGGCGGGAAGCGCGTCTACCTCCTCGCCCTTTTTCCTTGCTTTGTACCTGGATGCGGCGGCTCAGAGTTGGGATTTAACTTTCCTGCGCCTGCGGCGTCCCGGGGATTGCCGGCAGGGGGCGCTGAGAGCGAGCACTGGAAGAGGGAGACAGGATGCTGAGAGCAGGTACTCTGGGTGAGTGGGTGGGGGTCCTAGGCAACAAACAAGGGGACTCGGCACATCTTGGGAGTGGAGGGTGGGGGGAGCTGATCCTTCATCCATAGGGAGCTGTCAGCCTTGCAAGAGAAGCGACAGGAAAGGTGGTTGCCAAACACAAGTCTAGAGAAAGGTTCCTTCCAGAGACAAACATATCCCTGCAAACTCTTCTGTCTATGCATCTGGCTTCGTCCTTGGGATTATTTACTCAAAGAAAAATAAATAAGTAAATAATAATAATAATAATAATAATAATAATGTGTTGTCAGTATGTTTAGTACTGACCAGGTTCTGTTCCTCTGGAGGATGTTAGTTAAAATGCCAGGAGTTATGCATGGTTGTGGCATCTTGCTTTCAAGAAAAGCAATCGTATGTCACAGTTAGCTTATTGAGAAGAGCTCTGTCATAAAGGCCAAGTTTGGAAACAGCAGATATGTTTATTCATTCCACAGTTAGTCTTTCCTAAGTAGACACAGAAAGGAAAGAACATTCTTTACTAGGCAAGACTTGTCACATGTAATTAGGATTAAGTTAATTGCTAATTGTGCCAGTTTTATAGTTGAAGAGGGGTTAATGTTTATCATGCACCCCTTTGAGTGACCAGTTCCCAGTTTCAGTCCAGGGAGATAATACCTGGAATCGTGTATCACCCAAATAACTTTTCTGGTCTATGCCTGTGTTTGTATCAGAGGAAACAGGGAATTTTTTTTTTTTTTTTTATCCCAACCATTTTTCATTTTGTTTTTAAAGAAAAAGCAGTCTGAAATGTAATTGTTTGGGCCCCTTGGAACACAGATTTCTTTTTCCTTGAGTTTCTTTCTTGTAAAAACCTTACCACAAAATAGAAGCTCATCCACGGTGTTGAAAGTTCACACTAATCATTTGTGCGCTCATGGAACCCAGGGGTGATGAACTGGTACCTGCTTTTACATGCTTTTAGTCTATGCATACTTTCCTTAATACGGAGAAGATGGATGGTACTAATCATTTTGTGCCTTTTAGGAATTACACTAACTTATTTGGTTGTTTTAATGGCAAACAGCTGCGAGATCCCTGCTGGGAGCAAAGACTTTGGTCTCTTGGGTGGTAAAGCTTGTCTCTGTCCAAAAGCAGTTTCTGAGATGTTCAGAATTTGGTAAAAATAAACCTGCATTCTTCACTGCCGTTTCCTTTTAAAATTGTTTCTTCAGCTTGTCTGGATAGAACGGAACATAGAAACATACAGTGCAAAGGCTGTTAAAGTTGTCAGCTCTGGGGCCATAATGAATATATGCACATCAGAGTAAGCTTTCGCTTACGTTTTAGAGGGTTCACAAACCTGAAGACCCATCCGTGGTTTTGCAGTAAGACCTCTTGCTTGAAAGTCACTGGAGACTCTTAATTCAGGGACAGATGTTAAAACTGAAAAACTTTTCTTTGTTGTACGCTAGCTCCTTGGGACTATGTTGAATGCTCTTGGTGTTGGAGAGAGCTGCTTAACTGAATCGTTGCATAATTTTTATTAGCTTGATAAGTATTTTGAATGACTCCAACGTTGGTCTTTCTTTTGGGTTACAAGATCATTGAGATGAAGGCTTTGGTTGTGATAAACGTACAGGAAAGTGGGAGTGGGTGAAAAAGAACTTTGCTAAATGGCCAGCCAAAGGTATAAAAGGCAGTCTGTCACCTAAGCAAGTAATTATGAACTCTAGAAATAACTGAGATAAGAACATAATCTCAGAAGGTTTGCATTGCCAATCATACAGTGTGCAAGATAGAACAAATTAGTTTAGAATATGTCTGAGTCTAGGAAGGCACTTCTGTAGTAGAATTTATGTACAAATGTTTGAGAAAAGTAGTCCTGCATCCTGCAGTAAATCCTCTGTAATTCTTGATTCTAAAATTATACCAAAGTTGTATTAAAAATGCTTCTGAGGGGCGCCTGGGTGGCGCAGTCGGTTAAGCGTCCGTCTTCAGCCAGGTCACGATCTCGCGGTCCGTGAGTTCGAGCCCCGCGTCAGGCTCTGGGCTGATGGCTCAGAGCCTGGAGCCTGTTTCCGATTCTGTGTCTCCCTCTCTCTCTGCCCCTCCCCCGTTCATGCTCTGTCTCTCTCTGTCCCAAAAATAAATAAACGTTGAAAAAAAAAATAAAAAAAGATAAAAAAAAATGCTTCTGAAATTGTTGCTATAGTTACTTAGACAAATTGCTTAGGGTATAATTATAACACCAAGGTGACAAATTTTTATGTTTAGTGTTAAATAATTTTTAAAATGTAAATTACAGCATCTAACAAATTGAGTTCTGCCCAAGTGCAAAGTGTGTGGTGTGGAACCTTGTACATTTCTGCCCACCTGCATCTAATTGCAAATTTATGCAGAGAAAGTGAACTATTTTCTTGAGTCCTGAGATGAGTATATGTAAGTGCTTTGAGTTGTTTGTCCTACTTCGTGTATTGTTGTTGACAACACAGACATTTTCACATATGTTTGCCAGCAACCTTTTAAAACTGAGACGCAGAAGCTTTGTCGAAAATTACATTTTTATCACCCTGCTTGCTGCCTTGTAGAAATGATCTGCTGTAGATAGGGGGCAATCTGCTGTCTCTAATCCCTGCACCAAGTGGTAGCATCATCATGGTAAATTCGACAGGTGAGGAATAGCTCGTAGGGAAGCAGTTTGAAGAAGCGGCTTTTGGTATGCTTGATAAATATATCGATATTATTTCTTTGATGAATTTGCTAGGTATTGGTTATCTGGATATATGAAATCGAATCCTAACAGCAAGACGAAGAAAAAAAAATTAAAGTGAGCTAGCATATATACACAAGTAAACTTTTCACTTTCAACGAGCCTACCTAAAATTTGTTTTGATTTGGAATTTAAGGCAAACGGAGTAAAGCAAGCGAAAATTTGATCCAAGAGAAGATGGAGCATAAGTAATTTACTGTAATGTACTAGTATCCACACGATTGATCTTTGCCATCTACAGGTTGTGGAGCTAAGGAAACCTGTCTCTGGATTTCAGTGTTTTGAATCCAGGCGGCTTCAAAGACAAGTTGTATTTCACCTGGGGCATGACATTTACAATAGGATTAACCCAACAGTGGGCTCAAGAAAACAATTTTTTTTTTTTGAAAGAAATTGCTGCTTTCTTTTTCTTTTCCCTCTGTTGTTGTTGTTTTCTTTCTTTCTTTCTTTTCTTTTCTTTTTTTTTTTTTTGTTCAAGATAAATGGTTGCCTGGTAAGAGCAAAGATGGACATACTTTATGTCTCTCTCCTGAGTTTTAAAATGTATTGGCAGAGTACTGTTACATTTGGAAAAAGTAAAGTCATTCCCCTCTTTGCTCTCTTTTCTCCCCCACGTGTGCTAGAATTGGTTTCCTGATGAATATTGAAAAGCACCGTATTCTGAAAGAGGATACATTTTTCTGGGGGTGAATATCTTTTATTTCTGGAAGGCCGTGGACCCACTAATCTTTTATCTTCCCGTCTTTCATTCCTTACTAGTCACTGTATCTCTAGGATTGGCCATCCTGTGCTTCTGTGGGATGATGAGAAAGTATCTGTTGGAACAGTTGTATGTTATGTTGCATTTTTATGTACATTTGTGAGTAGATCACATTACTGCAATGGGTAATTCAATTACAGATATGTATGATAAATAACCAGGAGAATGACGGTATCAGAAGCCAGCTCTCCTGGAGCAATGATACTGTATTTGCTGAGATGTGAAATTAAATAAGTTCTAGGCAAGTGACAATCAGGACTGAGCAAGGACAAATTGTTCACGGGAAATAGAGCCTCTTTCAATCAGTTCAAATTCACCCAACATTTGACAACGATTTATGATGTGCCTATGCAAAGAAAAGCAGAGTCAAAAAAAGCAGTAAGAGAAATCCTGCTACATGGTTTCTGTTGAGTTGTCTGCAGAATCATCAAATGGCTACTGCTTGGCTTAAACTTCCTGGAAGCAATGCATTCCTCCCAGACTGACTCTAGATAAAGTTCCTCACAAAGAACTTCCCTTTCTGTAACAAAACTGGAGACGGGGCACATCTGGGAGAGGGCTTCCGAAGCCACCAAGGATGCAGCTGCCGGCTGCCAGGACCGCACTAGCATTCTGCTGAAAGAACGCATCGGATGCCAGGGACCGGGGGGGGGTTGGACGTCCTGCAACCACATGGATTTTAGAATCGCAACTGGGTTCTGGGATTCCTTTTACGGGACCGAGATTTAGACCGGCTGTAAAACTCGACCGATTATAAAGCTGACAACAGTGTTTGTAACTGGTGGTAGAAAGCAAAGATAATTGCTCTGGATATTAAACGCCCTTGGGCCAGCAGATGTGGTAGTTAAGCCATTGTTAACGTCCGTTGACATACAGCATGAGCTAAATAACGGATTTGCTTCTGAGCTGTCTGCCGTGTAAATTCCTGTGTGTTGTAACTGTGGACCTGACTTTAAGAAAGTTCTAGGGCAGCTGGGGAGAATAATTACTAGAAGCCCACGGTTTAATAGAGCTGCTTGCCTAATCGGGCAGGGCAGTTGGGAGAGGCGTCAGCCTTAGAGGGAGCACTCGCTGGCACTGGAGGAGTCCCAAGGGGACAGGCCCGCCTGCTGGTGCTGGAGACGGGTCTGCGGTGGTGCCCCCGGGTTCCAGGCCAGAGCGGGCAGCTGGAGGGGGTGGTGTGGACAGCAGCAGTTGACGGTGGTGAAATCGTCCCTGTCTGACTCGGATGGTGATGGAGGCTCTGTTGAGGTCCCTGTGCAGAGGTGGCCAGTGGAGTACGTGGAGGGACTTGGAGATGGCCAAGCCTCTGTGCTGGGTCTGGGTCAGAATCCCACATCTGGGTCGTGTCCTCGGAGCCTTACAGAAACAGGTGCTCCAGAAGATGAAGGGGAGGAGGAGACCGGAAGCGTGCTTGGGCATCTCTGCAGGCGTGGTGAGGGTGTTTGGTAACCAAGGTGGAGCCTCAGGAATGGTAACACGAAACACACTAGAACTAAGTTATGACTCAGAGGACAGGTCAAGGGAACAAGTCCTTGAATTTGCTTGCAGTGGTAGAACCAAGAAAGCTGGGCTCCTGCCTGCTGAGTGTGGGTCCAGGGTTGGTCAGACTGTGGCTGCTGAAGTGCAGGATGGGGTCCTTGGACCCGGGACCTGAGGGGGCACTGAATGGTCTCAGCTGGAGGAGAGATGGGCACCTGGGACTGAGAAGTTTGACTTGGCAATTAGCATGAAGACACTTTATGTGTTTGAAGACATCTGTATTAAAACATAAGCAATGGAAATTCAAAGATGTTGTTTACTTATTTAAAATAGCACTCCCTGGGCGCCTCGGTGGCTCATTCTGTTAAGCATTTTGGACTTTGGCTCAGGTCATGATTTCACGGTTCGTGAGTTCGAGTCCTGCATTGGGCTCTGTGCTGACAGCTCAGAGCCTGGAGCCTCCTTCAGATTCTGTGTTTCTGTCTGTCTCTGCCCCACCCCTGCTTGTGTTCTGTCTGTCTCTCTCAAAAATAAATAAACAATAAAAAAAAAAAATAGCACCCCCCCTCCCCCCCAAAAAATTCCAGGAAACATGGAATCCTCGTTACATATCTTCATACATTATAGAGAGTTCAGGAATTCTAGACTAAGTTTAGAAATATGGCAGGCTTTCTTATTTCTGAGAAAAGGCCAATAAGCCTGGTCACTTAGTTGGATTTATAGATTTAATAAGCCAAAACAAATGACTGGGTAAACGAAATGTGGTATAGCCATCCAATGGACTACTATTCAGCAATAACATGAATGGATTCTTGATATATGCTGTACTGTGTGTGAACTTCAAAACATTATGCTTAGTGAAAGAGGCCAGTCACAGAAGACCACATATCCTATGATTCAGTTTGTATGAAATGTCTAGAAAATGCAAGCCTATAAAGACCGAATGCAGATTAGTGGTTGCCTGGGGCCGGGAATGGGGATTTGGGAGGGTCTGACCATGGGCAGGCCGGTCTTTTGGGGATGATGGAAATGTTCTAAAACGGGACTGTGGAGAGTCCTACAACCCTACCCTGGACATTTACTAAAACCCATTGAATTGTACACTTACAAGGAGTAAATTTTGTAGTATGTAACTTATATCTCAATAAAAGTTGTTTAAAAAGAAAAAAAGGAACTGTGACATAATCTCTACTATTTGAGTGCCTTAAACTGCGATTGGCCCAGGGCGCCTTGGGTGGCTCAGTTGGCTGAGCATCCGACTTCGGCTCAGGTCGTGACCTCGTGGTCTGTGAGTTCGAGCCCCACGTTGGGCTCTGTGCTGACAGCTCAGAACCTGGAGCCTGCTTGGGATTCTGTGTCTCCCTCTCTCTCTCTCTCTCTCTGCCCCTCCCCCGCTCATGCTCTGTCTCTGTCTCAAAAATAAAATAAACATTACAAAAAAAATTAAACTGCCATCGGCCCAAACAAATCCTGCCGTTTAGGTGCAGTCCTATTCTGTGTTTCCCTGAGTTTCACAAAGTCTGGTGCCGAGGCTGGAGGATGCTGAGGTGATGGGCATTTCTGTGATGCTGAGGCTCTTCCTGGGAAGTGTGTCCGCATTGTGACCTCTTTTATGCAAATGAGTAAACCCAGGTTGCTTTTGGATGAGACCACAGAACGGAATTAAATCACTCAATTCAACTAACCAGCCAGTCTAGCTCGTGGGTGTGTTTGGTGCCCTCTGTTCCCAGTCATGCGTTAGACTGGATTGTTCTGTCCGTTTTATTATGTGGCATAGCTGGGGGTGGAGGGGAGGCAGTCTTTGGAAACACAGCATCTCCTGGTCAGAGCTGCAGGGTCTGGAACTCTGGAGAACTGCTCTGCTCACAAACAGTGCTGCTTTCCTGTGGTGGGCAAAGCCTCAACGATGCCTGCTTCTGGGTCCTGGTACCTGTGCTTAGCACGGCTTTTCCTGCGGCTGGTGAGGCAGGCAACTTCTAACAGCCAGATCCAGTGGCAGGGTGCAGATTTAAAAAAATTTTTTGTTTTTTCAACGTTTATTTATTTTTGGGACAGAGAGAGACAGAGCATGAACGGGGGACGGGCAGAGAGAGAGAGGGAGACACAGAATCGGAAACAGGCTCCAGGCTCTGAGCCATCAGCCCAGAGCCCGACGCGGGGCTCGAACTCATGGACCGCGAGATTGTGACCTGGCTGAAGTCGGACGCTTAACCGACTGCGCCACCCAGGCGCCCCGAGCAGGGTGCAGATTTTTTAAATGCCCAGAGCCTGAGTACTTAAAGCAGAGTGTTTTGTTTTGTTTTGTTTTTCTCCTTTTAGAGGAGAAGAGTCGCCGTAGCATCACTTCTAGCTCTTTCTGTTCTGCTTTGACGAGTTTTGCGGTTAAAGCGCAAGCTGAAATTAGGTTATGGGGAGAGCTACATATGAATTGCCTGTAATTTCCTTGCTCTTGGACTGTTGTCTCTGGGTGGGGGTGTGTCTTTAGCTGTTCCCTCTTGTTTATTGCAACTTCCATCTGTTTAGGGCATTAAAATCCTCTCTGCCTCCTGCCACGGGCTTTCTCGGCTCTCTCTCGGGCACCTTACTCTCTCCACACCAGTTGGTTTCCACATGGTGACTTTCCATGGGAGTGTTTACTTTGGCACAGACTGTCCGAGCTCCAGATACACCCAGGATGGCTTCTCGAGAGCTGGCTGCAACTTGCAGGCCTCAGAGCTCATGCGCGTCTCTCCATTAGCAATAAAGTCATTTTTATCCAGCCCTGTGATGTTTCCGACAAGCATTTTCTAACAACGCTTAATTTCTTCAGTCTTTGTAGTTGCAGGCAACAACTGAGATTGACCAAATTTCAAATCCTAGTGCGATAGCTTTATTGACTTCTTCCCAATGTTATTTCTGATTGGCTTATCTCACATTTGCCCGCTCCCAAACTTGCAGCCTAGATGCAAATTAAGAGTAATAGTTATAAAATGACTATGTTTTTCTATTACCAATCCTAAATTATTACTCATCTTTGGTGAGTGGTAAGGAATTATTTTTGAGATTACATTAGTATTTCCTTTTGCTTATTAGAGGGCAAAGGGGTGGGTGACGTTTTTATTTTTGATGTCACTTTTGATGGTTTAAATTGGTCAATAACACACTGGTTACGTGGGTATTTTTTAGTGGTGGTTTTCTTTCATTTTCAATGAGCTAATATTCCCCGGATTTCAAGGATAACTAGTTAGGCATTCTGTTAAACAGATTGGTTACATGATTAGAGAAATTTCCATGTCGCTAGGACTGATACTTAGTTTTGAAACCTCAGGAGTAAGAAGCAATGTGATGTTCTCTTGCTTTAAGACCTCCTTTAGAGAATTGTTGATTTGTATCGGCTCTGATAGCTAGAATTGATCATAATGAAATAAGGGGGAGTGTTACGTCGGGAACTACGTGAAGACATTGTCCTCAGTGGAGAAAATGCATTAGACTATTACTTTTTTTTTTTTTCAACGTTTTTATTTATTTTTGGGACAGAGAGAGACAGAGCATGAACGGGGGAGGGGCAGAGAGAGAGGGAGACACAGAATCGGAAACAGGCTCCAGGCTCCGAGCCATCAGCCCAGAGCCCGACGCGGGGCTCGAACTCACGGACCGCGAGATCGTGACCTGGCTGAAGTCGGACGCTCAACCGACTGCGCCACCCAGGCGCCCCTAGACTATTACTTTTGATGATTTTTTACTTTTTCCTAACCATTTCCTTTTCTGGAAAGCATCCAGATGTTAACATCAAATATTGATTTTAAACACTAAGACGTATAAGATCCTAACTTTACTCTGGCAGTTTGGAACCAGGAAACAGCCTGGAATGTTCACTTCCCAGCCCTGGGCTGTGTAAGGCTAATGTGCAGATACCTCCTAACCTTACTTCCTGTCCTTTTTCTGAAGTTTAAAATCGGAGGAAGTTTGCCAACCTGTCAGCAAAGGAAAACTCCTATAAAGTTTGAGCTAGGAGGTAAAGGTAGGCATTTTCATGTCTTAAGTTTAATATTGCCAGGCTGTAAGTAGAAAAGGAAGATGATGTTTTCAGAGCAAGGGTCCGGTGCCCAGATGTTGAACCCTGTCCAGGGTAAGGGGCGCAGATGCCCAGTGTGAGAAGGAGAATGCTGGACTCTGGTTTCTTTTCTGTTCCAACAGGGCTGTTCCTCAGATATCCTTTGATGGCTTTTTCAGTTTTCTCTTACTAATCCAGCAGCCTTTTAATTATTGTGGTCCTCCTTTACCAGAAAAGCGTTGAGCCAAGCTGAGTTCGTGACATCTTCTAATTGACCGTATCGTTTCTAATAAGATCCGGCTCACTCTCTTTGCCTTCCCTTCTCTGTTGCAGTGTCCATCCCACCACGTGAAAGGGGTTTGCCAGGTTTTGTCCTGTCTGATACTGTTTGGCGTCTCCAGCACCTGGCTCTTTGCCGAGGGGCTTCAGAGTTACTGTTGATGTGCCATGACCGTGCGAGACATGTTCTCTCACCCAGAGTCTCGTTCGTGTGGTGCTTCGCGTTGGCTCATACAGGTCGGACCTCATCTAGGTCGGTTAAGAGTGTGACAGGAATGTGATGGCTGTTAAGTCACACCCCGACATTTGCTGCACGTTGGATGGTGTTCGCAAGATGGGAAAAACATGCAGCTCGAAGCATTTGCTCCAGGACAGTAGGAATGCCTCCATTCCCGAGTCACGTCCTGATGGAAGGGACCTGAAGCCTCTTTGGATCTCTCTCTGACTTCCTTGGCTCCCAGTCATACCTTAAAGGTGGTGCTCAGCAGGTGGGGATACCTAAACCCATGTGCTCGGGTTGGAAACATTTCCCACTCTTCCTATCCAGCCCATCGCTTTCTTTTACAATGCGCGTCTTAAACCAGTGTTTTCCCACAACTTTCTATATGTAGAAATACCGCCCTTGGATGTGAACTGTGCAGTGTTCAGGGGCGTGGGGCTGGGGGAGGGTGGGGAGGGGAGCCCTTTGCAGAGCTCTGCAAGGCCAGCCAGTGCACCGTGGCTGTCTCCGCTTTCCGAGCCTACTCCAGAGTCAGGCCTGGAGCCAAATTTACTCTCCGTCTGCCAGCAGTGATGGAAACTCCTAGGTCCTATCACCAGCTCGTGAAAAGAAATCATTCAGGAAACTGCAAGCTGGCAAGTAAGAATTGCAAAGATTCATTCACTCGAAAGCTTACGCCTGCAAATGTTATTTAACTTTGAACAATTTCTCCAGGCCCACCTGCTGGGTTTCCATCTCCTTGAGGTTTCTCTTGGTGCAGAGGAAAGCCTGGGAAGGATTCACAGTGGGGACCTGATGGCATGTGTCCTGGGGATGACATCAGCTGAGGGGCCTCCCGGAGGTCCCACACGTCTTGCATCCCGGACCCGGGCATCTGTGCAGTAGGTTCTCTTCTGCAGAACTTCGTGGAGTAAGTGTAAAGGTTGGGACTTTCATTGCTAAAGTTACAAACCGCAGAACAATAGAGGGGAACATCAGTCTTCATAGTGATCAGATACCCTGTCAATTAAAATACCTTGAAGACTGTTTTTTTTATTTTTTTTATTTTTTAATTTTTTTTTCAACGTTTTTTATTTATTTTTGGGACAGAGAGAGACAGAGCATGAATGGGGGAGGGGCAGAGAGAGAGGGAGACACAGAATCGGAAACAGGCTCCAGGCTCCGAGCCATCAGTCCAGAGCCCGACGCGGGGCTCGAACTCACGGACCGCGAGATCGTGAGATCGTGACCTGGCTGAAGTCGGACGCTCAACCGACTGCGCCACCCAGGCGCCCCTTGAAGACTGTTTTTAAAAGAGTATCTATTGACACATTAATTGTTTATTGAGGTAGGCTCAAGAAAGTGAATGCTTTGAACTTGGACCATGACCGGAGAGAAGATGAACTTGACAGGCATGGGGAAGGGGTTACTGAGAGTAGCATACTCTAAGTTTTTGTTTGAGAAGAAGGGCATTTTCCTAGGTCTACATAGAATTTAAAGGGACTTTTTTCTTTTTCTTTTTCTTTTTTTTTAAATTTTTTTTTCAACGTTTATTTATTTTATTTTTGGGACAGAGAGAGACAGAGCATGAACGGGGGAGGGGCAGAGAGAGAGGGAGACACAGGATCGGAAACAGGCTCCAGGCTCCGAGCCTTCAGCCCAGAGCCCGACGCGGGGCTCGAACTCCCGGACCGCGAGATCGTGACCTGGCTGAAGTCGGACGCTTAACCGACTGCGCCACCCAGGCGCCCCTCTTTTTTCTTTTTTAAAGTTTATTTTGAGAGAGAGAGGGACAACATGAGTGGGGGAGGGGCAAAGAGGAAGAGACAGAGAGAGCAGGGGAGGGGAAGAGAGGGAGGGGGAGGGAGAGAGAGAAAATCCCAAACAGGCTCTGCCACTGTCAGTGCAGAGCCCCACATGGGGCTTGAACTCAACAAACCGAGAGATCATGACCTGAGCCGAAATCAAGAGTGGGATGCCTAACTGACTGAGCCACCCCAGCACCCTGAGACTTTTTTCTTATTATAATGCAAGTTATAAGCAAAAATCACACACTGCAGATTCAGACACAATTTGAAAGTGTATTTTATTTGTTTGTTTTGGTTGCTAGAAGGGAGTAGTGTAGGCTTTGGTGTGAATTGGGGAAGAAGACCAGATCAACATTTTTCATTTCGTATTTGTGACCCTGAGTTTCTTGATAATCTCTCAGAAAATCCTAGGTTTCTTAATTTAGTGACCGATTACTTTGGTCTTCTCTCTTCAGAGGGAAAAGAATCATCATGACTTCTCAGCCAGGGATTGTAGGTTAGAACAGCACCGTAAGGTGCAGATGGGCTTCCAGAATGCTCCAAAGTGTCACCCTGCCTACTTCTCCCGTTTTGGAACGCCTGGCTCCATTGGTGGGTCAGTTTGGGGTCAACATGAAGGAGGGGCACAGAAAGGAAAGGATCATCCTGGGTAATGGAGACCCCTCTGAGCTCCAGAGAATGTTGGTTCCACTTTTCTTTTCGATTTAATAAAGGCCACACTGGCTTGTTCTGTCCTCCTCCTGTGTCTGAGGCCGCAAAAGCTCTGATCCTCCCCATTGTCAGGGAGCTTGTGATTTGCAGAAGAGCCCATTGGTGTGTGGCTCGTGGGCCTGAATGCAGTTTAGGATTTGCCACTAAGTGTTTTTTGATGGGCTTTTAAGTTTTTGTGTTTAAATTAAAAGTGTATGTTCCCCCGAGAGCTGGCTTTGGGGCCCAGATTTCCTGCCTTGGGGTTGTTGGAGGAAGTGCTAAGTGGGGAGAAAAGGACCATGATTGGAGGCTTGGTAAAATCTTAGTCAAGACGCCTGGACAAAGAGTGCAGTCAGTGAGTGGCTCAGCTAGGGGACTGATATGGGGGGCCCAAGTGGCCTTTGGGGGTTCTTCTTTAATTGCACTTTTGACTGAACACCTGGTTTAGTTAAGCCTTCAGGGGTATTTAGGAAAACAAATGAGAAACACCTCTGGGAAGGCTGCTCATTTCAAAGTGTGTGGGATGCTCATGTTTATCTTTGTTGCTGGTCAGGGAAGGGCTACTGTGTCGTTTTAAATCTAGCTCTTGGGGTGGACTTTGACTTCTGCCAAGTAGCCATTTTGCCCGATCATGTTACAGTTTATGAATATATGTATGTTGCGAACATGTTATAGCTTATGTCAGCTGTTGACAAAGTTCCCGTGTGGAGGTCCATCTGCCAAGCAACAGTGCCAACCAGGTCCGTCTCTTGTACCTTCCAATGTGTAGGAAGGAAAGGATTTTGTAGGTGTATTTCTGTAAAAGAGTTTGGCCTTAGGTTTTTAGGAATTGGTAGAAAGCGAAAGGAATTCTTATAAAGACATAATTAGAGTACATAAGGAACGGTAAAATGTACATGTTTGAAATGCTCTGCCTTTCTGAACAATTGGGAGGTTGTTAGCTGTTTCCTTTTCTCACATTGGCTTCCAGATGATTAATTGGATTTACTTAATTAAATGCTCCACATTTAAGTGGAGTGGAGGCCCAGGGAGTATTCTGAAAATAGTATCAATTGTTTTCTATTGATCTACGGCATACAACATGGCTTGCTTCTACTTAGAGCAAAGACATTCGGTTGTATATTCATCATCTTTCGCTTTAAGTTATTTAACTGTAAGTTCTAAAGTGAAAAGTCTATTTAAAATATCTTATGGATGATCTCAAAAAATCCCATATCATGAAATTGTGTCCCTTTACTGCACTCCAGGGGAGTAAGCCAGCTTTGAGCACGGTTCTCTTGCTGCCACAGTATTTGGAACGTTTGGAGGGGCAATGGGGCTATTTTTAGCAAATTCAAATGTATCCTGTGGTGGCCAATTTCCAAGGATCCAAAATTAGTCACGGGATCTTGGACAGCACAGTGTCAAGGGCTCAGACAACGTGCCTGTTCCACATCTTTGCATTGCCGACCTGAATCTGACGTTAGGATTGATTGCTTTGGTCAAACAATACATCATTGTGTGGAGATAACAAAAGAATCACCTCTCACTGTGAACAAAGGGGTCAGAAGCTACAGAATTCGGGGCTGGGCGGAGTGGGCGCCGATCAAATTGGCAGTGGTTCAGCCTGTTGGAAGATGACAGTGCCTTGATGATGAGGACAGTTAAAAACCCGACGGGTATGTTTATATGTTTATGTTATTGGTAGGGGTACAGAGGTGAACAGCCGAGGTCCTCCCTCCCCCCTCCTGTTTTGTTTACATGAACAGAAGGTCAAAGGAGGACCCTTTCAGGCTGAAAGTCTTGCTTATCACACTAACCTTTCATCTGTAGTAAAAAGAAGAGATACAGTTACCCTCCTGAAAAGATCTCTTACACATGTTGCCCCCAATCATGCCGGAGTCAAATGACCAGTTTGCTTTGAAAGAATTCTATTTCCACTTCCTTATGTCTAGAGAAACACTTCATTATTCAATATATATGTAGCCTACAGTTGTCCTCGGCAGTGATGGTTGATTACCGTTTTTCCCCAAGGGTTTTTTTTTTTTGTTTGTTTGTTTGCTTGTTTGTTTGTTTGTTTGTAAAGTAATCCATAGTTTACAAGAGGATGATCTACTTTTGAACAGTTTTATTCTGTCGTCTTAGTTCAAACTGACATGGCAGGCAGGAGGTTGACTTGATTCAAAGGAAGGGCAGTGCATTTGGTTGAATGCTAGCATCTTATCTGTTGAATGTGGAGGGCCTCCTAACTGATAATACCATTCCATAGACTTCCAGAATTTGGAAGATGGGGAGGCTGTCCAGTGTTAGTCTCCAGGCAGGGATTTTTCTAAACCTTCATAGAGAGATGGTGACTTATTATGTTTTTCTTTTTCTTTAATGTTTATGTATTTATTTTTGAGTGAGACAGAAGCAGAGAGAGAGAAGAGAGAGAGAGGCAGAAAGAGAGGGAGACGGAGAATCCCAAGCAGGCTCCATGCCTGGATCCCACGAACCATGAGATCATGACCTGAGTCGAAACCAAGAGTCAGACGAGTAGCGGACTGAGCCACTCAGGCGCCCCCATATCATGTTCTTAAGGGCTTACACAGGGGTTCCGTTATAACGTGGACCATTTCTTTTTAGTGTAGTCCAGAGGAGCTGGACGGATGAAAGGTAGCTCGTGTAGTTACCTCAAAAATGATTACCAGAAGCTTCCTTTGTGCCAGAGCCCAAGCCCTGCCCTGGGAATACGGTGTGTACAGGACAGAGGTTTCTGCTCTGTTGGTGTGTATTTTCAAGAACTTTAATGAGGCTTCGGGTTCATTCGGACACTGAGGATTGTCCAGAACCCTGATCCGGGAGGGCTGTGGTAGCAGGTGGAGGAGTGGGGCTGGGCACAGTGGGGACAGTGCGCTTGTCTGTGCCCTGGCTGTGCTGCCTCACTTCCTGGGACTAAGGGAGCAGTGGAGGTTTGGAAGGTGCACACCCAGGCGGCCCGGACCTGCATTCGGTCCCATCTGCCCAGGATGCACAGCCGCTCTCTCAGAGCACCTGCAGCGAGGTGGTGGTGTCCTCAGACTCGCTCTCTCGGTTCTCTAGGTTCTGTGTGAGTAGAGAGGGCCTGAAAATCAGGAGCTTCCAGGTGAGTAAGGATCCAGGTGTTCATGGACTTCCTTTCCGGACCTTTGAGAAGTTTACGGTCACCCCCGTGGGACTGTCAGGGAACTTGGATGCCTGGACCCCTGTTGGACAAGCTCATCGCCGTGCCTCCCAAGGCCGCCAATGTGCGGTGTGCTTCCCGGTGTTCGCAGGGACAAACTCGCAGCATCCGCCCTGGCTGCCGGGCTGCCTTTTCCCGTGGTTAATGCGCTTTGCAGTCACGAAAGGGAAATAAGCCTTTCCCGAAATGGAAGAGCCCCGGGATGCGAACAGGAGAATTGGTGCTGGAGCAACAGTCCGGTCACAAGGCTGCCGGAGAGCGCCCCTGGGGAGCCTGCCCGCCTGGTGCCGCTTGCCTACTGCGCCATCACCTACGCCGCTCGCCTACTGTGTGCTCATCTACTCCGCTCGCCTACTGTGTGCTCAGACGCCCCGCC
>NW_024412377.1:6741438-6776768 GCF_014898765.1 Herpailurus yagouaroundi | reverse complement strand
CCCCAACCCCCTGCTACCCCGATCCACGGGCGCTTTTTTGCTGGAAATTGTGCCCCCCCCCCCCCCCACCCCCCCCCCCCCCCCCCCCGCCCTGAGCAGCGCCTGCGATGTGCAGAAGCTTCTTGTTACAGGGGTTCCAGCGCGTCGGTCAACATTCCCAGACTCTGGGCTTCTGGAGGAGGGCCATTTCTCTTTCACAAACTGCCCTCCGTGTCCCGAGCGCTGCTTGTGTGCGGCGCGTGATGGGTCCACGGTTAACGTAACGTTGGATGCCACACTCTGCCCACATGTCTCAAGTGGTGTGCGAACGGGGCCCACCCGCCGTCTCGTTGCATGTGTGTCTGTGAACCGGAAGGATGAACGCCCTTCCATTCTGTTTCCTTCCGTTTTGTCCCTTTATGTAAACCTGAACCAGCAGCAACTTGTCAGGACACAAATTTTGGCAAGTGGCTTTGGAGCAAGAGATTACTACCAAGGAGGTTTTTGTTTGTTTGTTTTTGCCAGGGTGGTGTTTCAGGTATGACGGATTTGCGAGTTATGTGTGTTGTTTCCCTTTGGGTGTTCAACTGGGACAGATGTGTTTATGTTTTAATTATATATCACCTTATGTGCAGCTGTGAAATCCTCTACCTGTTAAACAATGTGGCTCCTGAGTATGGACTCTCCTGTCACCACCTGCAGCCCTGTGTGCACATGACTTTGTTTTCTTCTCTTTTCTTGTCCTCCCTTTCCCTTTCTTTCCTTCCTTTTCCTCTCCTCTCCTCTCTTCTCTCCTCCCCTCCCCTCTCCTTCCTCTCTCTCTCTCTCTCTCCCTCCCTCTCTCTCCCTCCCGCCCCCCTTTCTTTCTTTAAACACATGGGCTGTGATGGTCTGTCCCTTCTGGGTATAACCCAGTGCGGCAACGAACTGCCCGCTGTGCTTGGGATACACATGTTTGGATACTGTTGCACCTGACAAAGCTGGAGAACGCAGAGGTCAAGAGCAGCAAGGGGAGTGAAGAGTCTGCCTTCTGTTCGTCCGTGCCCTTTAGCACCTGTCTGTCCTCCCAGCTCTTTCCTTCTCCTTAGAGGTTATGGATGCTCTACTCAGTCTATTTGAACATGACACCCTCTGCATTTCATGGTGCTTAAGTTCCGGATAACTATTCTGAAGGCTTCTGTTCCACATGACCCAAGAGAGTGTAAAAGCAGTGAGGATCTGGGTACGGAAATAGTAGAAAGAGGATGGAACCCAAAAGACCTTTCAGTTCACAGTCCCCACCTCCCCTTCTTGTGAAGAGTTTTAAACAGGACGAATGAATAATTGAAGGCTGACTTCCTACTTACTTCCAAATATACCAATGGAATTTTATAAGGATTGAGATAGGCAGAGGAGGAGGCCAGTATTTGAAAGCATGTCATTAGTTTATAATTTGAAAAAAAAAAAAAAATTCTGGCACCGGTTCAGTAGATGGCTTAACACTATTGGCAGAGGCCTAGAGGTCAGTGTCTGAAATATTCCTGGCACACAGAGCTTGCGTGTTTTGTTTCGTTTTACTTGCAGTTTTTAGTGGTAATTTCGGTTCAGTCACTTAGCATGAAATAAAGGCCACCGTCCTGTATCCTGAAGCTGTTGGGAAGGAGCCGTTCAGCAGGTGGGGGAACAGCCAGGGGGAGAGCGAGCCCCCAGCTGCCCCCTGGGGCCAGCCAAGGGGCGTCCTCACCTCTGGGGAAGGTGCTGAGAAGCCTGGCTGCCAGCGAGAAGGCTGTGGGGACTTTGTTTCAGTAACATGGGGCGGAAGCAGTGAGAGCGGGGTGGCAGACTGAGGCAAGCAGTTTTCCCCACCCAGGGCCTGGCTGCCATCCTTAGGGGGGTCCCCAGACTGCGAGATGGCTGGCGGCTGCTGGTGCTCTCAGAACTGGGGGGGGGGGGGGGGGGGGACCTGCCATAGCCACAACCATCTGGATACAGTGCTACGGCAGGCTCCGAACTCGGAAAAGCTGCCCTTCTGCCTCTTTCTGGGGACTTCCAGAAGTGCCAAGTCTTGCAAGTAGAATCACCGTGTCCTGGAGCTACCTGATCACAAAGGCTTTTCAGACCTCTGGAACTGGGTCCTCCTGAAATCTATAGATGCCTGGCTCCCCTGTGAAATTGATTTAATACCTGGGAACAGAGGCAAATCATGTAGACTTATTTCGAGGCCCCTCTTATCTTTCTTCTCAGAAGTAAATACAATAAACCTTCGGAAAACATGGGGTGGGGTTGGGGGCGGTGACCCCTGCCCCCCACGCAGTCAAAAATGTGCTAAAAACTTTTGATTCCCCCAAACTTGACTACTGATAGCCTTCCGTTGATCAGAAGCCTTACCAAGAACATGAACAGTTGACTAATACGTTCCATATGTATATATATTACATACCGTATTCTTACAATGAAGTAAGCTAGAGGAGAAAGGTTATCGTGAAAATCCTAAGGAAGGGAAATCTATATTTACAGAACCGTGCTGTAGTTGTCAACCAAAGAAGCTGTTCAAACCTGTTGTTGTTCAAGGGTCACCTCACCTGTAGGTGATGCAGTGCGTATCATTGCACATGGATCCATTTGTTTGTTTCCATGATCTGTGGCTACGCGATGCATCATCCCCTAACTTAGTGGCCGAGGACATTAAGTTGTTACTCTCTCTCTCAGTCCTTCACGAGGCTGGGCTCAGCTGGGTGGTTCTCCCCGGGTCTCTCATGAGGTGGCCGTCACATCACATGACAGCAGGAGGTAGGCTGGCATCATCAGAGGCTTCCCAGAGCTGGACGTTCAAGATGGGCTCACTCACAGGTCTGGCGCCAGGGGGTCCTTCCGTGTACCTTCCCTCCTCTTACCCGAAGGCATGGGCTTCCACAGGCAGGAAACGCACTCCAGGCCGTTTAAGGCCGTGCCCAGAGCTGGCACCGGCTACTTCCGCTGAGCTGCAGCGGTCACGACAGCCCTCGGGCTCGCCCAGATCCCCGGGTAGGAGACATCGAGTGCGTAGTGACGGGCAAGTGCCAAGGCACGCAGCAGAACATGTGGGACGGGAGATTGTGTGGAGGCCATCTGTGGAAAAGTCCCATCTGCCGCGTCATTCCTCGTGTGCAGTGTATGGGAACCAGCAAAAGACATGTGTAATCACTTGCTAAGGTCAATCGTACTTGACGTCGTTTCTGTAACGACAGGATTTGGAGGCGAACACACGGATACTTCAGCAGATACAACATGCAGATGTCAAACTTACAAATTACAGAATGAACGATCTTTCTTTTTTCATCAAAATGCATATTTTTTTTTTTTTTTTTTGCTCCACGATGAACATTGCAGGATATCCTTAAATATCAAAGTCCTGTAGCTCTTTCCAGGATGATGATGAGGCAGCATGAATGTCGCGGTTACCAGAGTAGATTTGGGATCGGAGTGGCTGGCTTTGTAGCTCAGTTCTAGGAGAATTTGAGGGGCGTCTCAATCTCTGCGCCACGCTCTTCTCAGTTCTAAAACGGTAAGAGCCCTTCCTGCCTGGTAGGCGGTTCTCTGAAGATTAGAGACCGGGGATGCATGTGAATCGCCCGCTCCACAGTGAGCACTTTGCAGTGATAGCAAGTGTTTGTGTTGTGAATAGAAAGTCTCCTGCCAAGCCCAGGTGTGGGTTAACATCTTCCTCTGCTTCAGAGCACATTGCGCAAGGCCCTGGGATCCGCTCCTCCGGCAGGTCACCTGCCCACGAATGCCCACACGGAGCGGTAGGAGGGAGGTGGGAAGAAAAAGGAAATTGGCCCAAAATAAAAACAGGGCTGGGAATTGTTGCTTGACTTTGCCAAAAAAGCAAATATCCCTTGATGTTAGGAAAAAGTAAACGAACAGAAAGGCTAGTGATTTCTCCTCGGTGGATGCTGGGTCTCTTCCGCTTTCCTCGGTAGATCCTCTCTGGAGCCTTCTCCAGGCTCGGGAGGTCCAGCTGCGTGGACTGCATCCCAGGCTCGCTGGCCTTCTCCTCCAGGCTGGCTTCCTCCCATGGGTGGCCTGGAGGGGCTGAAGGAAGGCTTGCGTCCTGAGGAGGGTGCACGGCTGGCTGCACCCTTCTAAGGCCTCGGTGCCCCCCGCCCCTGCCTCCACCCGGGCGCCCTCGACGGAGCCCCTCCCGGCTCTCAGAACTGGAAAATGCTCCCTCCGTCCAGCCCAGGAGGCTGAGAGGTGGTGGTTGAGCTGGCTCAGGCTCAGCGTGGCCTGGGTCCCTCTGAACCCTGGCTATCCCAGCCCCAGAACGATAGCATTGACCTCCATTTTCAGTTGGTTTTGTGACAGCGGCTCCTGCCAGCATGGGGAAGAATGTGAGAAGTTAAAAACTCCATGATCTTTTCTAATGCCTGTGAAGAGCTTTTGAGCCTTGTCTAGCTGTAGTCACTCCCAGCCCGGTGTGGTAGGTTGGTGTCCCTTATTGGAGTAGTTACACAGTCACATAAAGCTAAGCAGGGGTGACGCAGATCGTGTGGCCGGATATATGATCATATGCTGAAACAGGACCAGAATCCTGGCCACCTGATCGATGACCACCAGCGTGGAGGGAGGAGGGACCAGGGACGAGAACTTCTAACTTGAAGTCAAGCCACTCCAGGGCTTCCAGATTGATGACTCTTAGGGAAGAAATGGCTTTGGAGCTTAACAGAGGGCGGACAGTATTTCCTTTAGAAACTCGGGAGCAACTGCGTTCTGGGTCAGTCTCTTTAAACTGGATAATTCTTATCGTGCAAGCTGACATCTTCACAGGGTCGCAGAATGCTGGTTTATGTAATTAAATACACTTGTATATGCTATGAATTAGTTTTGATAAAATCAGTAAACTGTATTATTCTGGGACGGCCCTCATAAATGGGGTCTAAGGTATCCTTAATCTCGGATATGCAAACACATAAATATCTGTTTACATATTGTTTTATACACATGCATCCCACGTGGCTTTTTAGCTTAATCCTGAACTTCAATGTTTGTGTTCTTAGTTAATTGGCGTGTGTGGAGAAGAGAACTGTCCTGACCCAGGCAAATTCCCCCTTCCTTTCAGTATTTATATGACCTTGGGAAGCATTTGGTAGCAAGAACTTTGCAACTCAACATACAAGTTTTTTTTTTTTTTTTTAAATTTTTTTTTTCAACGTTTATTTATTTTTGGGACAGAGAGAGACAGCATGAACGGGCGAGGGGCAGAGAGAGAGGGAGACACAGAATCGGAAACAGGCTCCAGGCTCTGAGCCATCAGCCCAGAACCTGACGCGGGGCTCAAACTCCCGGACCGCGAGATCGTGACCTGGCTGAAGTCGGACGCTTAACCGACTGCGCCACCCAGGCGCCCCTCAACATACAAGTTTTATAGGAGGTCATGGTTTGGATGAAGTGTGTGGCTTTTAACGACAAAGAAGTGCTCCTTTTGCTTGTTTTTCTGGCTATTAATAACCCCGCGGGGGTTCCCAATTTTCTGGAACTCTGCATAATTTTTAAAATTATAATTCCTGCAATCATTGGAATAATTATTTTCTTCACACTATGGCCCTATAAAGGACTACCAGGACAGATATTCCAAACAGTACGAACTTTTTTTTTTTTTTTTTTTTTTTTTTTGCTCTAGATTCAATTATTTCACATGTCTAGAACTCCATCTTCCTGGTATAATGCTTCTGTCATACGGTCGCCCTGCCCTTTCTCAGTCTGCTGTACATGGAATTGCAGCCTCTCTGAAAACCTTATCAAACTTTTCTCCTTCTCATTCCTCTTCCCTGATGAGTCTCAGCAGAGAGAGTGCCTGGACACAAGGGGGGGGGCATTTTGGGTGGTCTCAGTGCCTGGGGGTGCTCCTGGCCTTTGGGGCCCAAGAGCGAGCACAAGCATTATTATCTGTTGCCCTCGCTTGAAGAGTCCTGGTACCTTCTGGGGGCGCCTGGGTGGCTCCGTTGGTTGAACGTGAGATTTCAGCTCAGGTCGTGATCTCACAGTTCATGAGTTTGAGCCTCACATCAGGCTCGCTGCTGTCAGTGCAGAGTACGCATTGGATCCTCTCTCTGCCCTCCCCCTGCTTGCTTTCTCTCTCTCAAAAACAAACGTTAAAAAAAAAAAAAAAAGTCCCGGTACCTTCTGGTTCAGAATCCAGTTCCTTGTCAAGTCCCAATTCAAACCTGGGCTCCTGGGGAATGCATGGTACCGATTTTCCCTGCTCCTGAAATTCTCTTGCCTTTGCTGTCACTGCCAGTCATTTCATGTAAAAGTTAGGTGAAATCAAGGGTTCACAAAGGTTTCTTGTAAATGGTCAAACGGCAAATATTTTAGGCTTTGAGGTCTACATGTCTGTGTCACGACTACTCAGTTGTGCTGTCGTAGTGTGAAAATAGCCATTGGCGTCGTGCAGAGGGGTGGCATGGCTGTGTTCCGATAAAACTTTATTTACACAAATAAGCAGGGGGCCAGATTTGGCCCACAGGCCATCGTTTTTGACCCTTGGCATAAACCATACGAAATAGCTGCTTTTGTCTTTCTAAGACGGTCAACTATTGCCCGTTTCATGTGATTCAAGGTAATATATTGTATGCCTTGTTGTGAATCTCATTATCATCTGCACGTCTCATTTCTACTCCAAACACATCTACATCTATCTTATTCTCCCTCTCTGTGTGTTTGGTATCCTTCCATGGGGTCCAGGTCAAACCCTGAAATATTTTGGCCATGCAGTAGATACGTATTTAGTAAGTACTTCAAGTGCAGAACTCTAAACTCAAAATCCCTTCGCTGAAAGAAAATTCATAGTTTATTTATTTATTTTTTAAATGGTTTATTTATTTTTGAGAGAGCACAAGAACCGTGAGGTCATGACCTGAGCTCAAGTTGGCCGCTCCACCGAGTCACCCAGGTGCCCTCAAAACTCATGGTTTATTAAATATTCCCTTGGTTACCCTGAAAAGTGTTTACGTATATATTTGTAATTACATTAATAGCGGTTGAGATTTGCTAAGTCCTTATACTGTGGCCAAGGGGATGCTCATTATTATTGTTGTGGCTGTTGTTGCCATCTGTATTTGTTTCCTAGGGCTCCCACAACGGTCTGAAATCAGGGTGTGGGCAGGATTGCTTCCTTCTGGAGGCTCTGAGGGAGAATCTGTTCCGTGGCGCTTCCCAGCTTCCGGTGGTTGCCCCCCGTCTTGGTGTTCTTGTTTTGTAGACGCATCACTGCAGGCTCCACCTTAGTCTCACCATGTGGCATCGTCTCTGTGTCTCTTTTTAGAAGGATATTGTAGGTGGCTTAGAGTTCACTCTAATCTGGAATGACCTCATCTTAATTTAACTAATAATGACATCTGCAAAAACCTTATTTCCAAAGAATGTAACGTTCTGAAGTTGCGGGTAGACACGAATTTTTTGGGGGGGGGGGCACCATTCCACTAGTAAGCCCAGTGCAGCGTCTGTAAGGCAGTGATACAAAGTTGGCACCTTGCTGGCATCCGGATAGAAGCCCGCACAGTCTGCAGGGAGCTATTCTGCCCCTAAGGATGGCCCTGAGTTACTCGCTTTGGACCGAGAATGGAGAGTTAAGCTTTTGAGTGCTTAATAATCATTTCTGATTTCAGTTTGCCCGGCAGCCGCTTCTTCCAGATCAACAGGAGGGTCCACCAGCAGGTGGTTCGATGCAGAAATGATGACAGATCAGTGATAACTCCCCGCAGGAACAGAGCTATGCCGCCTTCCCTTTGGGCCCTGCTTGTACCCTTTTATACATTTGTGTAATAATTTAGGCACTTAGATTGTGCTTAATGGCTTTGATTTCTGAGGTTTTGTAAACAATTTTACATGGTACAGAATGCTTCCACTCAGAGCTAAGATTTGAAAAATATGCTCTGATGGTTTCTCCCTCTAGAAACGTGTACAGTTCCTGCATTTCTATGGGATTCGTGAGCATGATTAAGTTGGTCATTTTAGAAAATGAAACCACCTTCTTTTACGAGAGCTGATAGTAAGGGAGCCTCTATCTCTGACGGGACTGTGACAAGATAAGGTTCTGCAAAAGGAGGTGACATTTAGACATTTAAAATACATTTACTTCTTCTACTCAAATCGTAATTGTCCTTTGTGGGGGCTCAGTTTGGCGATTACACAGTTCCCTTACGTATGTTTTATTTTTCAATTTCATTTTCCTCTTGAGTGGAAGAGTTAATTCCCATTTTATCTAAATAAAGAACAGATTTCTTCAGCTTATAATAGATTTTAAACATTCTTGTATTAGCTCTATAAATCAAATCACCTTTATTGCTTACTAATTGCTTTATCTTGTAAAACTGTTTGTATCTTTATCTTACTTAAGCTCAAAATATGCGTGTGCATAATAGCTTGGAAAAGAAAAAAATTACCTCCAAGAAGCCGCCGTTTTAAATAGTGTTAGGCACTGCATCCGTCCAAACTACACAGAAGGCTGTGTAAATTCGATTTCAGCTGAAGACCTGTTCCTTCAAGAACTGTGTAGAATCTCTACAACCAAAACATAAAAGGGAGAAGCTGAATTATGTTAAGACGAGTTACTAGAGACCAAATTTAGATTCCACTTTTGCCAAATATCATTAATTACGTAGTTACGATGAACCACCAAGGTGTGGTTTAACTTTCCAGGTTGAAGTTGTTCATTTGGAGGGGGCACCTGGGTGGCTTAGTGGGTCGAGCGACCGACTTCGGCTCAGGTCATGATCTCACGGTTTGCTGAGTTCGAGCCCCGAGTCAGACTCTGTGCTGACAGCTCAGAGCCGGGAGCCTGCTTCGGATTCTGGGTCTTCCTCTCTCTCTCTGCCCCTCCCCCACTCATGCTCTGTCTCTCTCTGTCTCAGAAATAAACAAACATTAAAAAAAAAAAGTTTTAAAGTTGTTCATTTGGGAAATCCGAGAATTAAAGCCGTTTGGGAGAATGAGGTTGAGACCCACCTCCCTTTATTTGCTGCCTGCCCATTGTCTTTGCCCCATTTTCTCTTTTGGACCTACAACCTGGATGCTCCAGCGGCCTGAGGTCATTTACTATGGCAGCCCGATCTTGCCTTTCTCCCCGGAAGTTGTCAGCACCCTTCATGGAGTAATCTGTGCATGGAGATCCTGTGTGAGTCTGGGAAGGTGCCGCGGGGGGGAAGAAGTGAGGTCTGAGGGGAGATTCTGTCCATGGGGATGGGGCCTCTTAGGATGGGAGCCTGCCCGAGCCTGCGTTCTGGGGCTCTAGGCAGTCTTGGTCCTCAGGGAACAGGTGGAGACCTCAGGGTCCTCTGTACTTCCAGGGAAGGTGAAGGAAGTCCCGGGGACAGGTGTGGCTGCAGCTACCTGAGCGTCTCCTCAGACATCTGCGACCCGACAGGGTCATCATGCAGGCAGACTCACCTGTCACCTCCTTCCTGGAGGATGCCAGGCCCCCTCCTTGGAGAGGTGACAACCACGGACACGTCAGGGACACAGCAGCGACGCACATTGTTGGTGCAGGGAAGTTCAGAACTCAGCCAAGGCAAAGGAACACTTGAGTTGAAGAGCTTTCTCACCCGAGACTGGATGGATTGTTGACGTGGAACAGGGAGATTTTCTGGTCACTTGTGGCCCCGAGGGGAAGAGCCAGGATCAGTGGGAGAAATAAACCTTAATCATGTAGACTTATAAAGAGATGGAATGGGCTGGCTTTGAGGCCTCTAATGGGATTGATAAACCACTTGGCAGGAATATGCAGAGAGGCGTTAAATCCTGAATAATTAGCCTCTGGTGTTGTTGCATATTTATCATCAATTTTTGTTGTACTTTATATTCCAGAGCCATTATTCCTAGCCAGAGGACCTTTGTATATTTTTAAAGAAAATAAATTAAAAAAAAACCTTGGGATACTTTTAGATTTACAGAAAAGTTGCTGAGACACAGCAGAGGGTCCCTGTGTGCTGTGTGTGCTCCTGCCCTGTTCATGTCTTACGTCCGCGTGGTCCGTGGGGCACAGTGAGAAGCCGGCATCGATGCTCTGTTATCGACCAGGGGCTGGACTGTATGTGCGTTTCCTCAGGTTCCGCCTTTTCCACGTCCTTTCTCCGTTCCAGGATTCCGTCTAGAATCCTCCCGTGACGTTTTGTTGTCTTGTCTTGGGTTCCTCGTGGCTGTGCACTTCCTCAGTCTTGTCCTTGGTTTTGGCGTCCTTGACAGTTGAGTGCTGGTCAGGGAGCTGGCAGAATGTCGCTCGGTTTGGGTTTGTCTCGTGTCTTTCCCCTGACTAGACTGTAGTTTATGGGTTTGGGGAGGAAGCCCACAGGTGAAGGGCCGTTCCCGAGGCACCTTGTTGGGACCTGCCATCAACACCACTTAATGGCTTCATTCACCTGGCCGAGGTCGGGTAAATGTGGCATAACCAGTAAATCCAAAGACTGGAGGCACCACAGGTCCTAAGTGGGCCCCACCCTGCTCTGGCCTCTCTGTCTCCCCTCCCCTTCCCGAGTCCCTCTGGCTCTCCTTCCCCCTGTGCTGGGTCCAGAGTCCCCTGCGTCCAGAGGCCACCTCAGTGCCTGCTTTGCCTCGTCCCCACCCCTTGTGCTGCCCTTTGCCCTGCGGTGTCCCCTTGGGCTCATCCACACGGGCATCCTGCATAGGTTTGTGGGTTTGCTGGCTGTCTCCTTCCCTGGAGGGTGGGCCCCAAGAGGGTAGGGAGCTTGCTTTCTCCCCTGTATGCTCAGCCCTTTCAAACCTGACTGGCACATAGTAGGTGCTCAGGAAGCAGTGAATGGAAAGCAAATGAATGAATGATTTGCAGAAAGAAAAGTCATGGCATTTAGACCATGGTCCTCTACCATCAGAGGTTACGATTTCGGGGTGAACGAAGACCAGTGCCAAGCCATGGTGATGGGCCTTCCTGGGGGACCATTCATGGGCACCCATAGCACTTGGTTTTTTTCTGCCATCTTTTCTCATGGGATTATGTTTTTATTTATTTATTTATTTCTAATTTTAATTTTTTTTGTTTAACGTTTATTTATTTTTGAGACAGAGAGAGACAGAGCATGAATGGGGGAGGGTCTGAGAGAGGGAGACACAGAATCTGAAACAGGCTCCAGGCTCTGAGCTGTCAGCACAGAGCCCGACGTGGGGCTCGAACTCATGAACTGCCAGATCATGACCTGAGCCTAAGTTGGCTGCTTAACCGACAGAGCCACCCAGGTGCCCCATCTCACGGGATTATGTTTTTACAGCCGTGGTGTTTTTCAGACACCCCATTTATCTCCAGCACTTTCCTTCATAAAGGTCTGAACTCTCGGTTCCTGTATGCGTTGTGACTGTATTTGCAGAGGCACCTTGTCTCTGAGGGTTAAAACGGGTTTCGAGCAGGGAAACACATCAGAATCCATCAGAAACGTACCATTAGAGTAGAAGGAAAGGTGTCACATAGTCGAGGTAATGAATGATGGATTAAAATGCCGTGATGATCTGATAGAAGGCACCGAAACGCCTTCAGATTCGTAGGTCTGAAAAACCAACCTGTGCTGGTCTTCGCATGACCCTAGCTGTCTTAGCAGGCTTTGCACGGTCTCCGTGTGTGTGGCCTTAGCGCTCTTACTATGATCTTAGTACGGTTTTAGTGTGGTCTGCGCTGTCTTAGCCCCTGATGGTTGCAGAGCTTAATTGTGTGGGTTTTGCCGTAGTTTGTAGTTCCAGCTTGCTAGTCCTTGCCTTCAGCGCATGTATGGCCATTGGATACGTATCTAAAGACTTTTTCCTTCTCCTAAGACATAGAGTGCTCAGTGGCAAACCCCTAAAAGGCTTTGTTTCAGCATTAACTATGTGGTTAGAGAAAATAAAAGAGCAAATTAGGGAATTAGCACCAAACTAAAACGACACTGGCTTGGTCAAGCCGCTGGCTCAGGCTCTTCTTGCGTTCTGGTGACGGGAAACTTGTTCTCACTTTGCAGACCCAGAGTCGAACACTGGGAAGTTCAGGACTGTTATTCTTCCCTAATGTCACGTAAAACAGTAGCTTGAAACTTCAAGTTTTTTGGTTGATAGTCCTATCAACAACGTGCGATGCTCAAAGTAGAATGCAAACATTTGACTTTGAAACATCTTGGCGTTCGTTTTAGGTTTGAGTTGAAAGTCAGATGGTTGCTTTACAAAAAGCCACGGCCAGGAATGGCTGTGCAGACAATGTCAGCTTTTATTTGCACACTCTGTCAGTGCCTAATAACACGGTGATAATTAGCAGTGACATGTGTTACAGAGAAAGGAGGGAAACCCAGGACCAACTCACAAAGTGAGGCAAAAAGTCACATAAATACACTAGGAAGAATGGAATTCAACTTTATATTTATGTGCTTATAATATGCCATAGTTATTAATTTAACCCTGAGAGTAGTAATTCAAGTAGCAGCTGCCCCCAAATGAGCTTTCATTTATCAAGCTCAGAAAATATTTTCTACTCTCGTGTGGAATGAAAAAAAGTAGGTGAAAGATAAACATGTCATTCTGGGCTATAAAAACATCATGGAGACTCATATTTAAAATTGTTTTTACCTCCTGCTGTGATTCAGTATCTCTCTCTCTCTCTCTCTCTCTCTCTCTCTCTCTCTCTCTTTTTAGCAGAGTGGTCATTTTCTCCTTTTGGGCATCCATTAAACTTCAGGCAGTGTGTAAACTGTTCTGAAAAAAGAGTAGGCAATATCTGATCTGAAAGCGAGAGAGACCGAGACCAACGGAAAAACAGGAAACTCTATGGAAATATCCAAGGGAGGAGGCCATCTATGGCTGTGGACCTGGGTGGACGTCGTTAGTGGTTTAAGCTTTCCCGCTTTGTTTTCTCTGTGTAAATACCATGGAAATGTATATTGATCTTTAAGTAGGAAATCTACAGAGGACTGGCTTAGGAAACATAAAATGGGCAGGATCATTGCAATCCTTCCATCTTCCTTAGGTATCAGTTGGATATTTGAGAAGTTAACCTGAATTTCTTCAGTCTTGACACTTGGTGAGATGCCATCCTGCTGACCTTCAGGAATTGATGGGGACTTTCACCTAAGGAATTAGCTGACTCAAGTCAGGGCCAGTATATCCTCAGAGTACGTGAAAATCTAGACTGAGCACATGTAAATAACCCAGTTGTTACAACATGTAATTTAACCATTCCACTGCAAACCACACAACGTGTGATGGTGCTTGGGTAAAACATTTGTGTTACCGTCTTCCACAAATTCAGCTATTTTGGGGAATTTGCCCATAGTTAATGTTTCTGTGACTGAAACAGAGTGGTTTCGCCTTTGCCAATTGCAGGTCATTTCTGAAGTTTGTGTCCAGTTTCCACAGTTACTGCGTATGTTTCTTTTTTCTGTGATGATGCAAATCCTTGCCTTTCTTGACCTTGCTCACCTGTGGCTACCACAAACCATGACCAGAAGGGGAAAAACTCCTTTGTGTTAGTTTGCTTGCTTTTTCGTGCGTGTGTGTGCTCAGTCTGCAAATTTGAGTTGCTATGGTTACAGGACACTAGATTAGAGGGAGTCAGCTCATTGGTAAGGTGCAGCCCCTAGACTCTTTTGTGACATTATTTTCTTTGTAATGACCTGGGAAAGTAGGCTCTGTAAACTTGAGAGGTTTACTGATGCACAAAAACTGACCGTTTCACTGATTGGTTTTATTATATCCCTTATATTAGCCAAAGGATTCCCAGCCATTGGTGGGCTAGCCTCATTTGTTGTAGAAATTGATTTTCGTCAATAGTTTGAAAAAGTGAACCACAATAAGTGACTGTTCTTGGTCACGGTTGCACGCCAGGTTTTATCCCACGGCTTCTCCTCCCTGAAGGTCCATGAGAACACCCGAGGGTTCTGTAAAGATGTGGATCCTGATCCACGAGTCCGGGGCAACACCTGAGAGTCTGCATCTCTAAGAGCTCCCAGATGATGCCGATGCAGGGGTCTGGGGACCCCACTTTGAGTGGCCAGGAATCTGCTGCACGAAACTCCAGAGCCATTCAACACCTTGGAGAAATTTCCTTTTTTCTCCCGCGCAGATATTTAGTTAAGCAGGCTGGGCAAAGTTTCCACTGAATCTCGCTGTTGTTTATTTAGAAAAAAAACATGATACTTACCAACAGATGTCACAGAATTCGTTTTCCTATTAGCATTTGGTTACGTATGTATGTATGTATATGTGGTATGTGTGTCTGGTAAGTGTACGTGAGGTGGTGTGTGTGTGTGTGTGTGTGTGTGTGTGTGTGTGTGTGTGTTTATGTGTGTGCACCATCTTGAAGGCCGGGCTGAAGCCCAGCCGTCCATCTGCAGAGTTGTGCATGGTGTTTTACCCAGAGTAGATGTTTAGTAGATTTGTTCAGTTAATTGAACCGAATGTATGAGTCCTGTGTTTGAGGGGAACAAAAAGATTGTTTTTATAACGACTTGACAAGTCTCAAATAACTGCAGCTAAGAAAGGAGCACGTGAGTTAATGAGAGAACGGAACCCCTGTCACCGGTTCTGCGGGGCACCCTGATGGCACTGGGGGGGACAGTGGGGTTTACTGTGGGCCGCTGTGCCAGGGGACACAGCTGGGTTCTTAGCAGCCTTTTCTTTTCGCAGGCTAAGAAATGACATTCCTGTGATTCATTTATTTTCAGATTTCATACAGTCATTAACATATTTTCTTTTCTGCGCCTGTCATATCGGTTGCTGCTCAGGAATCCGAGCTGAAAAGCCGCAGCGCCTTCCTGATGGCTACTATTTCTGGGTTCTTCTCTGGTCAGCTGTGCTGCCCCCTGGGCTGCCCAGGGCCGTCATCAAACCCGTCTGGCCCATTTTGGTGGCGGCTGAAAGCGCTTTTGTGTGTGTCGTTCCTAGATGATCTAGGAGTAATTGGGAACGTCGCGCGCCTTCCCAGCTTGTCTGCTGGGCCTCCCGTTGCTGTAACGGTGTCAGGCACGAATTTTCACACTTACTTTAAGGACCTCAAGGAAAGCGTGCATGCACTCGTACTTTCACGAAGGCTGCCCTATGTCGACTTTTAAAGAAGTTTCTGCTCAGTTGCATGATGGACTCATGGGTTTTGAAATTGTATCCTCACGTGTATGATGCGTGATGCACATCTCCTGATAACATTAAGTTTCAGGTGCCCATCCTTTGGAAGTTGGGGGCAGGAAGGAAAGAGTCCGTTTTGTGGGGTGTGCGGGAGAAGGATGGGCAGCCAGCAACCTTGTGGCCGTCATCCCTCTGGCTGGGTCCCTACGTATACAGCCAGCTGGGAAGGAATTCTATTCTGATCACTGTAATGTATACTTCATTTACTTATTTTTATTTTTTATTTATTTATTTATTTATTTATTTAACGTTTATTTATTTTTTTGGGACAGAGAGAGACAGAGCATGAACGGGGGAGGGGCAGAGAGAGAGGGAGACACAGAATCAGAAACAGGCTCCAGGCTCCGAGCCATCAGCCCAGAGCCCGACGCGGGGCTCGAACTCACGGACCGCGAGATCGTGACCTGGCTGAAGTCGGACGCTTAACCGACTGCGCCACCCAGGCGCCCCTTCATTTACTTATTTTTAAATGTATGTTTATTTTTGAGAGAGCAAGAGTGGGGGAGGGGCAGAAAGAGAGGGGGACAGAGGATCTGAAGCAGGCTCCGTGCTCCGTGCTGACACCAGAGAGCCTGATGCGGAGCTCAGACCCGTGAACCACGAGATCATGACCTGAGCCGAAGTTGGACACTTAACCGACTGAACCACCCAGGCGCCCCTGTATATACTTTGTTTATACTTTCAGTTAGTTGTCCCCTAACCTAATGACAATTATTTGATAACTCGGTGTCCAGGTAAGAGCCGGAAGCTTGAGTTGGATTCTGTCTCTGACACCTTTGTTCCAAGAACTGCAGGAAATGGTGGGTGCTGTGAGTAGAAGAATGTGTATCTTCTGGCCTCTGGCCTCTTTTCAACAGAGTTGAAAAGCTGAAGTGCTTATTGCAGAAACGACTGAGGACCACAGCTACAGGACAGCGTGTCACCGAGGACAGTCAGAGCAATCGGAGGGGCAGGGGCATTTGTGATAACAGAATAAATTCAACTAGAAGGGCGTCCTGGGGGGTGGTGGGTGGAGAAGGAGGACAGAGTTTGCGTGCCGGGCACAGGCCTTCAGACACTCCTCAGGAGCTGGGGGGCGGGACAGGCTCAGCCATCAGCCTGAGCTGTGGGGGGACCGGCTCCAGACCTTCTGTGTCTTCCCAGGGTGTGAACTTTGCTGAAATAACTTAAAACTGGGAAAATTTGTTTTTGCTGACCTATTAAGTAGAAGTATGTTAATCAGCTCAGCAGTACCTGGAAGATAGCCAGGGGTCTGAGCTCAAATGTCCAGTGGCTTATTTTATACCCCAAATACCCCATGATCACGTTCAGATGATTATGTTTAACTCTTACATCCCGTGCCTGTAATGTCTTTGGACAGTGGGTTAATCAGTTGCTCGACAGCACAGGCTAATGTTAAATTAGTAAACTTTTATTTTTCTAAAGTGGATGTATAGAAATTACTTAATATAATATGACCAATTTCTTGTAGGGTTTTGGCTGCTGTTACCCAAATATGAAATGGAGACTGGGAGAGAGAAACATCTTGAGGAATCTGATTTTAAACTTTTTAACATCTCTGTTGCAAGAATGAAGGGATCACGGGATCCCATCCTGTAACTTTTCTCCAAGAGTTTCATAATACACAGGGGAAAGGTTTAAGTTTGAGTGGAGTTTAAACTCACCAGAGACTTCAAGAAGCCGGTTGTTAGTTATGAAGGATTCTTGGAAAGCACACATCCGTTTGTGAAGGTGATCCGGGAGTAGTTTGGAGTGATAGGTGTCGCCCAGTAAACATCCACTGCTGTGTGGGCAGAATGGTGGCCCTCAGAGCCTTCCTGTCCTAGTCCCTGGAACCCGTGCATGGTACTCTGCGGATGTGATGAAGTGAAGAGTCTTGAGACGGGAGTTTGTCCTGGATTGCCCACGTGGCTTCTGGGTCCAATCACAAGAGGCCTTATAAATGATAAGAGGGAGGCTGTGAAAGTTGCTACCGACAGAGAGGAGAAGGAGAGGTGAGGCAGAGAGATTTGAAGATGCTGTTCTGCTGGCCTGGAAGACGCGAGAGCACAGCTGTGGAAGCCGGAGAGGCAAGGAAAAAGATTCTCTTCTAGAACCTTCAGAAGGAGCGCGGCCCTGTGAAGGTCTCGGGGTCACGGCAGAGAAACCCTTTTCAGATTTCTGACCTCCAGAAGTGTGAGGGAAGAAATCTGAGTTGTTTTAAGCCACCGAGTTTCTGGTCGTCTGTTACAGCAGGAATTTGTTCTATAGGACATGGACGTGCCACTCGGCAACTAGTGAGTTTCGGCCTAAGTGCCTGTGGGTTTTGCGAGTGAAGTTAACATGCAAAAGTAGGATAGGCTTACATGGAACCGGAGTAGCTTTAGTGGATTCAATAAAGGCAGAATTAAGATGCGAAAAATTTAGAGGTTGACCCTGGAGGATAGATTGTTTAGAAAAGCTGTGGGAATGCATGGATCTGGTGATTCTTTACTGTCTCGGCATTTTGTGACCCCGCTGTGTGCACTACCGTCTGCTTTGTGCGAGGATAGCCGCTTCGCTGTACGTCGTAAGTTTCGCCGAGGGCGTGATGTCCTTCCCAGCCTTTCCGTCCTGGCTCCCTCTCTTCCTTCCAGACACAGGCAGGTGTTCTCGGTGGCTAACGTTTTCTGCAAGACGACTCTATAGGATGTGCATGGTTTTGATTTGACTTGATTAAGATATCTTAGGGGGGAAACAGTTTATTTTTAAAGAAATTTGATGCAATGTCGAGGAGTTGACAACTTCTTGGATGAAATGGAGTGCTAAAATCCTCTCTGGCTTATTTATTTATTTTTTACTGTAAAGATAGTGAAGTTCTCTAGCTTAATAATATTGTTAAGAGTGTATTGTTAAAGTCCTTAAGTTTACTAAAACACACCTTTAACCCAGGGGACTGTGATTTTTTCCTTTTCTTGTTCTTTTTCTTTCTCTTTTTCTTTCTTTCTTTTCCTTCATTCCTTCCTTCCTTTCCCCCTTCCTCCCTCACTCTTCTCCCCCTCCTCCTCCCCCTCCCCCTCCCCCTCCTCCCCCTCCTCCTCCCCCTCCCCCTTCTTCTTCTTCTTCTTCTTCTTCTTCTTCTTCTTCTTCTTCTTTCATTTCCTTCCTCCCCTCCCTTCCTTCCTTCCAAGTTCTCAAGATGAGAGATTTATTTTCCGAAAAGATTTTAGTGGGAGACGTCACATTGACAACATCGGACTCCCTTTAATCCTCATTTTGCATATTTTTCTTTTGCATCTCATTTTGATGAAATAAGAACATTTTTACTACTTGAACTTGGCTTCATTTTATTCTTTGTTTTCGTTAATGCTTTTCTTGCGTTGGCATAGAACACTATTTGATTCACAACACTCTAGGAAAAATGTTTAATTACTGAAAAACTTTGACTGAAATTCAGGAAGAGCATGCAGGGGAACATATTTGTTCAGGTTTGGTTTATATGACTTGCAAAAATAGATTAAAATAATCTGTAGCTACACCAAATTGGTGCTTTCCGTGAGAGGATTTGGTTTGAGTGGAACGGACAGAGATGGTGTCTAAGGCTTCCTTCAATTTGCACCTGCCTGAAAAGGAGAAGCAGAATGCATCACACTGCTCCTGCTGGCATGGGACCAGGCTCTTCTTGAAGTCTTTCCAGAACACTGTACCCAGTGCAGCAGGACTGAACGTGAATGTTGTTGACTTTCAAATTCATTCTGTGTGTGTGCGTTGAGACTGCTCAGTTACTATGAACGCCTAATAAGAAAAAAAAAGGAAAAAAGAAAGAAAAAAAAGAAAAGCAGCATTGGATTATGAATTAGAAGACCAGGCTTTCTACTTTTGGATTCATCAGGATTCATCACTTCCTACCAGCATGACTTGAGACGAGTCCCCTCAATGCACTGAGCTTGCATTTCTTCATTCGCAAAGTAGCAATGTCTGCTTTCTTCCACTCAGGATTCTTTGGAGGATTTAAAGACTTGGTATGCGGAAACGGTTCCTAAAGCATCATTTTATAGAAAAAGAAATGCGTAATTAGGAAGGTGTTTTGATCTTGCTGAAGTCAGATAAAAGTAAACTTTTCCCACACTTGTTTATTTCTTGGGTGGTGTTGACAGGAATCGGTTCTGTTCTTGAGCTGTGAAACTAGGGAGACGGATGGGGGCTGTTTCAGCTCCTGTTTCTTCTAGGAACCACAGTTGTGACTTCCCCCGATTCTGATGCCAGAGATCTAAGACTGAGGAATATCCCTTAGCCTTCATCCATCTCCATACGACGAAGCGTGTTTCCAGATTCTTCCAACTTTCATCTCTGTCTAAGAGAGAACAAGGTGTCTGTGCAAAAAAAGAGCAAATGGGAAGAGAAACCACATTGTGACACAGGATGGTATTGTATGCGTTTGTGCTGCGTACTGTTTGTCATATTTGTCCCCCCAAATTGGTGGATCCTGGTTCTTGGCAGGATGATTTAGCTTGGTCTTTAGATTAGGTTTGGGACACAGGTACAGGACGAGAGTATTTTCAGGTTGCCAAGCTAGGTCTTTCCTGGTTCTTTCATCAGGCTGTTGTCTCCAGTGCATCAAAGCTAATTTCCCTTAGATTCTGAAGAGGGAGAAATGATATTGCACAAGTCATTGCAGGGTCAGATAGTTTTCACCCTTGACATTGGCCCCTGAATCTGCCAGATAAAAAAGTTAGTTCTGTTGTTCAAAGAAGGGATCTCCTTGATTTAGTGTGAGCAGAACAAAACAAGACCTATTCCAATTATATATCACAATGAGTAATGGAGGCATAGAGGAATGAATCATTATTACCACACCAGAAGTCTCTCGAATGTGACACACTTTTCGGCCATCCGTAGGAGTGTGTTGCACAGTGGGAAATACAACTATAACGTTCATCACCCCAAGGGTCAAGGAATCTATTATAATTATTTCCTGTATATGAATTCCATAAAGGCTTGGATGAATTCATGACTTAAAGGGGCACCAGTGGCTACTGAGAGAACACAGAATATTTCCAGATTTTAATATTGATATGAGGAAAGATAGTATGTGATACTCATGGCTACAGAGTGTGGACTGATGTTTGATTGGTTAAAGACTACAACAACTTCTGATCGTTTGTTTGTTGGAACTGGCATGTAGGCCGAATGGGTTACGATTCTGTTTACTTGGCAGTTTTGTGTGTTTGTGTGTAATTATTGCCACCAGAAATACGTTTCAGGCTTGGATAACTGGGTTCCTTGAACCGATACCTGAAATTCTGTTTTACAGCATTTGTCTCCTGAGGGATTGGAAAGATAATCCTAACTTGGAAGGGCTTCTAATGTATACCAACACCTGTAAAATATTGTACATTTTGCATTAAGTTGGAAGAAGGGTCTGAAGTATTCATTTAAGAACGTGCAATTTTATTTAATTCAACCATTAGCTGCAATGGAGCAAGGATAACAAAGATTTCCTTAAAAACAGCCCATAACCCAGAAATGAGACCCCTTTGCAGCTGAAAATACTAGTATCTTGTAACCATGTGTAAATGAGCAGTTGCAGAGGGCTTGAAAAAGCAAGTTTCTAGAACATGGTATTTATCTCCCAATAGTTTGTGCTTACCGATCCAGAATTAAAACACCATGTATGAATCGTGCAATCACCATTTTGTAGGGCAAAATCTGTCCAGTATTGGGGAACTTAAGTGTTCAAGTTCACATAATGCTTCCAAATCAAGCAACAGACATTTATTATGTTATTATCCTCAGCTACAGTGCTTGACATCCTGTAAATCCTCAATGACCCTTTGTGGAAGGAATGAATGAGACAGTAAATGAATGGAAGATCGAGTGAGTGAATGAATGTGAGTTTTGGGCTGGGCATTGTGCCGGAGGCCAAGGGGGTAAAATAGTATGGAGTCTAATCGAAAGGCTTCTTTTAAAGTTCTTTCCAGATTCCGTGGAATTAATTTTCTTCTTAATCATCCTGGTCCTGTGGTTGTTGCCTCCCCAGAGAGTCTTTTCCTGGATGTCCTATTGTAAAGATCCCATTGCCATGCCAGTGAGAAATCTGCTGTTTCTAACTCTCCCTTTTGTTCTTTCCTCCCTCCTATCACTATTTGAAATAATATTCTTTCTAGTTTACATGTTATTTGTTTTTTGTCTTCTCCACTGAGGTCCACGATGGGAAGCACCTTGTCTTATGTAATAGTGTATTCATTTCTTAAATGAATGAAGAAATGAATCACGTGGAAAGAAACCATCTAGGGAGATCTGCTGATTTGCTTATAGTCTTTTTTCCTTATTTATTTATTTATTTATTTATTTATTTATTTATTTATTTAAATATAATTTGTTGTCAAATTGGTTTCCATACAACACCCAGTGCTCATCCCAACAAGTGCCCTCTTCCCTGCCCATCACTCACTTTCCCCTCTTCCCCACCCGCATGTACCCTTAGTTTGTTCTCAGTCCTTAAGAGAGTCTGTTTGGTGATTTGCTTATACTCTTACCCAGAAACTAAGTGTTAAGGTGAAATTCGGAGACTTCTTGCAGAATATAGAATATTAGAATGAGAAGGCCTTGGGCCCAAGTGAATGGACTGACTTTGTGGTGCTGCAGGGATCCTAGGGCTCTAGAACCAATAGTCATTCATTCAACAATTGTCTGTTGAATGCCTACTAAGCACTAGGCAATGGATGTTAGTGGATCATGGAAGAGATCTAAAAGTGGACTTCTCAAGTCCCATCCGATTTCTCATGTCCTCAGTTACATGGTCACCTGCTTTTGCACCTCTGGAGAGTGATAGCGGGCCTCTCCTTGAACCCACCTGATACCCTCTGCTTGGCCAGAATTGATACATGGTTGCAGATTACTAGGCTTCCCTTTTCTTTTTGAGGCACCGATTTCATTGCCATTCTGTTCACTGTTGGTCCCCCCAGAGTCATGGGCATCCTCTAGGGTTGCCAGTGAGACTGTATCTTGAACCTTTGTTCTTCATTGTAATTCACTTTCCATTTGTCACATATCCTTAAGTTCTTACTCTGTAATATGTACCAAGAACATGGTGACACGGCTATAGAATCTCACTGAGCTTCCATTGTGCCAGCGGAGATGGGAAGTCATAAAAGTGGCTTCAGTGAAGTGGAAGAGGCTATGAAAAGTCCAGAAGGTTCTAGGCTATATAGCTAGGGGAGGTGGTAATCGGGGGCATTCAGGAAAGGCCTTACAGAGGAAGGCTGTTATATGCACACCTGGGGAAAGCGATGGCCTGGGTGAGGTGGTGGAAGAGGATGTTCCAAGTGGAGAGAGCTGTGTGTTGGAAGGCCAGGGTGGAAGAAGGCTTGGGGCAGTGAAGAACTCGATACTCTCTTTCTAGCTAGTGTAGGCCCCATGCATCTGTGGGAGTTTTACAAACCCCTTTTTGCAGCCTGGAGAGTAGATTGGAGGAAGGCAAGATTGAATGCAGACAGACCAGTTTGGGAACCTCTTCAAAAATCCAAGCCTGATACAATGGCGGCTTTTAGTAGAGGCAACAGAGAGAAGCAGGTCCATTTAACAGCAATTTAGGAGGCTCAGCGTACAGGATGTGGTGACTGGTGGATGTGGCAAAAGGAGGGGGCTTCATGATGAGGGATATGACACTGGTTTCTTTCTTCATCTTTAGAAGAAGTGATGCTCCGTTCCAGGTGAGAAACTGGAGAAGGGGTATTCATTGTTGCCGGTGTTGGGGGTAGGGGGTTGAATTTAAATCTTTGGATTTTAAGACTTGACCCACTCCCAGTGGCTCATCTCTCCACGTTTGTTACCGTGGCTTTATACTCCTGTTCTGGAAGTGCTTCTCCACATTGCCTTTCTAACGTTTCCCTTTGTGCTGCAAGAACAACTTTGCATGGTGGACACATCTAGGATAGAACCTGAATCCTGCCGGGGTCACCATATGGCGGTTACCGGGGTCCATTTCCTTCTGTCTCAGACCTACTGAGAACTTAGTATTTTCATGCATTGCATCAAATATGGAAGCCAAGAAATGAGGAAAGACCTCAGGAGTGCATCCTGCAAAAAGTAATAAGCATCTGTAGCCGTATTGTGTAGAAGTCACGGAAAAGCACGTCTCACAAGAGAGCGGATGTGTTCCTGAAGAAGGTGAATAAGGCACGTGTAGGCAACACAAGATGATGGCATTCAGATAAACCGTTAACGAGAAGTCATACTGCGCCAGATGGCATTGCTTTCTAAGACTGCTTGCGCTCTCTAGAACTAGTTTACATGTAAATCTGCACCAACTATTCTGGGATGGCTTTGACTTGAAAGTGACTCGAAGATAATGGAGATATAAAGCCGTGACTCCAGGGCAATGGTGAAGGCGCCATTGCTCGCTGATCAAAGAGAGCACGTGCTCTTTTATTACAGCGATAAAACATAATTCGAGCTAATTGTGGTGGAACGTGCCCACATAAGCCATTACAATTATTTTATTTCTAGTAAAGTAGCACCTATGCTACCTCATTAACTTCATCCCGTTTCTAACAGGAGTAGGCATTGATCGTTCCGTGAGGAATTGACACCCATTTCCTCATCGGTGGTAGCAAACTCAAAGTAAGATCAGCTTTTAGCAAATACCCGGTAATTATTTAATTTTAAACGATCTCTTGGCACAAGCCCATGCTTCAGTGTAGTCCCAGAGAGGGGCTTTCTGTAGGAACCATGATGATCCTGGGACAGTGTGTGGAATGGGGGGCACGACTTCATTGTGATGGCGCACTCATGGGTATTGAGGCTGATTATGTTCTAGGATCTCATACCTGGGACCTGCTGTGCTGAAGCTTGCCATAGGCTTTGGCTTGTAAAGCCTTTGCTTTAATGGACCTCACCCCTTCTCAGCCTGGCTGCTTGCCATATTTGGCCCCAATCAGTAGGGGCACAACAAACACGCCCAGAGATTTCCCACCCCTGTCAGCCTCTCATCCCTTATTTTGATGCTGCAAGAGAGGCAGGGCCTTTACTTTCAACCCTGCCCCATGAGGGTACACTTTGTTGTACATTAAATCCGGCCCCTCCTTAAATGGGACTCTTGACAGTGGTCTCTCTAAAAATTGGACCACGTAAAATGTCCCATGATAGTTATTTGCGGCCCAAACCAAAGTTTTCAAAAGGAGACCCTTCATATGGATGTTTCGTTTAAAAAAAAAAAAAAAAACAACCAACTGTTAGAACTTTACGTATTAATACATTTTATAGCAGTTAAGTGTAGACACTAACAAACCGAGAAGTCAGATAATTTGTGCACCTTCTAACCAGTGGTTTAAAGTTAAAACAATTCGTGTGGTCTGCTAAAAGAGTCTCCTCATCACGGCTAATAGAAAATTAAATTTTTACAACTAAATTGACCCTGTCTAGTGCTAGTTCCATCTTCAAATGATTCTAAAAGGAAGCCTGAATTATCTGGTCCCTTCTATTCTTTCCTCTGTCTGTAGCCATCATGTAAATTATTCTGGTTAGATGTGTTAATTTCATCGAAATTTTCTCATGAGGTTGAGAGCCCCTTCCCTTGTCCACGGTCCCATTTCTCTTGATATCTACTTATACTTTTTGGTGTTATTTTTGGCATGTTTCATCTGGCTCTGTCCTTGAGGAATGTAGAGAATAGCTGCTGGGGTGACAGTTAATCTACCAGGACAAATTTCTGACTGCTCACTTTGAGACTCTCCTTATCATTGATCACTGAGATTATAAAGTAGGAAGTCAAAGACAGCGTGGAAGAAAAACCACGCTAACCATCCATGAGCTTGCGCTGTATCTCCTTATGGCAATTAGAAAATAGACCGCTGTCTTAGCTTTAGGAATCTGGTCTTCCTGTCGGGAAAGTCTGCTGCAGAGGTATTTTGGGTGCCAAATGCCAAGACTCTCCCTCTCTGGGGTCCTCAGGCTCAAGGTGCTGGGGCTCTTTGTGTGTGTGGGCACCGGCATGATGGTTGCTCTGCCTTCCTGAAGAGGGCGATTAAGTAACTCTCCTCCAAGGGCTTCGGGGAAGTCGGTGGACTGGAGGAGGTTTAACAGCCTCACTGTGTAATCAGAAAGGGTTCTGACAACCTGATGCCTCTTCCCAAGGGGGAAACGAGGCAGGGATCCATCTGGCAGACTACTTCCTGTTCCCCCAAACAGTGAGGCTGTATCTGGGCTCTCCCCCTGGTAATTAGTGAAAATCACTGATGGAGTGAGGTTGTAATTTGAAAGTTTGAGTCACAGAAATGTGAAGTGTAATTAAAACACCCCTGCACCACATGGACTTCTTCATTGGGTGAGCCACAGCCAATGAGCTCTCTGTTGAAAGCGAGATGATTTGGTCCTTTGGGAACCATAAAATGAGAGCTGGACCTGGGAGAGGAAGAGGGAAGTGGGCATCCCATCCTTTGTCTGCCTGCCATGTGAGCTGTTTAGTCATTATTGTAGTGATATTAGATGTTTCCAGAACACTTCCCCACTCCCCAAGCTGTTGTATTTTTCTGCGCAAATAGAAGAGGAACAGTGAAGCTAACTCAGGCTTTTAGTTTTTCAGCCTTATGAACTTTGTTGCATTTTTTTGTTCAGGAGAAATTACCAGGTGATGGATTTTGACTTCCATCGACAGTATGGGTATAGGAATGCTGAAGATGTTTGGGCATCAGGCTGTTACACCAGGCCTAGGGGGTTAGGAACACAGGGAGGAAAGTCTTAAGTCTTTGGAGGAGGTCATAGGTTGAAAACTGAAGATAGGATAAAAAAAAATCCAACAAAATGCCCCTCATCATTCAGTTGACACTTTAATGTGATCCATTGATGGTATCAGTAGCAATATGGCGTCTCTGCTCAGGACCCACCAATGACAGAGTGTCACCTGGCTTGGCCCTTGGTCCTCTTTGTCCTCATTGACCACTTTCTCCCTTGCTTCATCCTCCAGCCATGCTTGACAACATGCTCTTCCTTCAACTGCCAGGTGATGCCCATGGCTTTTGCCTTCCCTTCAGGAAGCTTCTGCCCCAACATCACCAGCTCAGGAACATTCTGCTGACTGCTCTGTCTGAGGTCACTCTGTCTCCTCCCTGTCCTCTGTTCTTCCTGCTTGTTACCACCCACTGTTACATTAGGTATCTGTGTATTTATTGGTTTATTCTCTGTTTCCTCTCCTGCATCCGTCCTCCGTGAGAATGAGGACTTTGGCCTGCTGCTATTGCATCTCTGGAGCTGGCAGAAGTTTCTGGAAAACAGTAGAGGCTCTAGCATATCTCAGTTGGGTATGGTGTTTGTTAAAATGAACACCTTTTGTGGAAACTGTGTATTTGTGAAAAATAAGCGTGTGTGTGTGTGTGTGTGTGTGTGTGTGGTTTAATAACATTAACATGGGGAAGATTGCAACTTACAATGTGTACCCACTTAATATCCTTACTAGTTAGAATGAGCTGTCATTGATTGGCCACTTTCTCCATGCATGGTGGAACTCTGGACACCTGCTGTCTTAAATGGTGCCAAGTGTTGGGGTTTGAAGAAACCTGTGACTTGAAATTAATCTATGTCCTATGACAACAAGCAGTTTCACAATACCCCTGGTGTCCGGGCAACGAACTTTTCTATCTTGAGGCAAGAATGATGTCATTTTAAGAGTGGGGCCCTTGTGCTTACTTTCATCCATTACTTGGTGTCCAGTGTTGGATGTGTTTGGTTATTATATGTTTTAAATATACACAGTTTTAGGATGATACTTAAAAAGCTTGGGGAAGGCCTCATGTGAATGTCCCAGCATTCAAGGTTAGCCCCGGGATGTGGAGGAATCTGCTGAGAGGCATATGGTAGTGGAGGGAACATCGGTGTTGGGGTGCCTGGCTCCTGTGTTTGCTCTGCAATCCACCTGCTGGGAGCTTTGCCTGGGAATACCTAGTCTCTGAGGACACCAGCTCTCAGGAGCAGAACAGAGTGCTGTGAGTGTCCAAGAATAACCTGTGTCTGGGCACCTGGCTCCTTCCGTGTTCCCTACTGTGTGGATCCCTCCCTTCTGCCCCAGCTCCATCTCAGGGTGCCTGTCGGGGAGGGCTTCTCTCCCGCAGACTGGCACCACAGCCACCGTGTCAGGAAAGTCTCTTCTTTGTGAGGTGTGGAGACCGGGAGTGTCCCTCTTGCCCACAGTGAGTCCTGCAAATGGGTGAGAACATTCAAAATGCTTTGAATTCTCTCTCTCTTGCTCACCTTCTGTGTTTCTTTAACTACTGGGAAGGTGGGGGGGGGCGCCCCGGTGGCTCAGTCGGTTCCCTGACTGTTGATTTCGGCTCAGGTCATGATCTCCTGGTTTGTGAGTTCAAGCCCCATGTCGGGCTCTGCACTGGCATTGCAGAGCCTGCTTGGGATTCTCTCTCCCTCTGTCTCTGCCCCTTCCTGGCTTATGTTCTCTCTCTCTCCCTAAGACAAATAAACATTAAAAAAAAGTGATTCATAAATACTGGAAAGGCCACATGTGCTATTTCCTTTCACTGACAGCTCTATCCCGGTGACTCACGTATCTCCTGTGTCATCGCTATTTGGGGAACGTACCATATGCAAAGCACAGTGCAGAGTGATCAAGAAAAATGCCTTCTCTGGAGGAAAACTTTGCTGCCCTGGAGAATAGAGTTGGGGTTTAGTGTTCTAGTGTCCCTTCGGAAAACCATGCGGGGAATCAAAGACCTGAACGAGATCTGCTGGTCCCTGACACCTCCCCTTTCCTACCCCCTCTCATCTTTGCTTCTTTCCTCTCCGCTTCTTCTTCCTCCTGTCTGCCCCCAGTTTGAACCCTTTGGGAGGGGCATTTCATGATAGAGTGGCCTCTGTGTCCTCCGGCCGCTGGTCTCTGGTCGATTTCAAAGACGTGACTTTGCAGTTGAGGGCTGAGGGGTAGGGCCCCCCACCAGGGCCGCGCGCTCCGGTTTCGCTGGGAGGGCGCCAAGTGCCAAGGCCAGCACGCGTTTGCAGGAGCAGGCCGGCTGACCCTCGAGGAAGCCGTGGAAACTCTGTAAGCCCAGGAGGCAGCGTGTTTAGAGGGACTCACGGCCGTGAGGGAGGCCAGGCCGGCTCCCTGCTATTTCTGGCGTGAGGTTTTCCTGGGATGCCGTCAGCCCTGGCAGGCTCACCACGCTGTGCGTGTCTCTGTAACTTCAGATCCTGTGCGCTCTGGAACGCGGCTGACACAGCCAGGCATTCTTACCTTGGGCCAAATGGTTCTTCTGACGTGCACATATTTCAATGGGGATGATTCTCAAATAGAAGGACAACTTGGTCTATGCTGCACATAGGCGGTTGCTTCTGCTTTTATTTATCAGATGCTAAGTGTGTGTGCACATGGTTCCTGTGCCGTATCGTATCTGCTACCGAGCAGTAACTCTATTCTCCGGGGAAAATGGTCCATGTGGCGTGCAGGGGGGGTTATGCCTTTTCTTCAGTCCTAAACGCAGACCCTTCAGATGCTTCCACAATATTGTCATTTTATGTAAAAAAGGTATTTAGGGCCAGAGAGTGAGAGTTGACTCAGAGGCCTCATGATTAGATATGTGTCTACTTTGGTTTCTGTAGTGGCTTGGAATATTTTAAGTACTGTTCCGATGCCCTGAAAAAAAATGCAGGTACTTGAATTCCATTACATGTTCAGTAATTCTGGTTGAATAGTCCAAAAATTGTACACGTTACGCTTTCTATCAGTGGATTAACAGGAAGCTTTAGGTTTTCCTTTTGCAACAGTTTGGAAAATGTTTAGTTGCATCTACTGGAAATCTCAATTCATGGCAGATCAGCCAAGTAAGATCTGTGTTATTGTCATGTAGCATGCTGTGTGTCCAGGGCTGGTGGGGTGCCCTTGGGCGACTGTTGGGACCCAGGCTCCTTCTCGCGTTCTCTCAGCCATCTTCGGTGTGTGGCTTTTGTCTTTATGCCTGCTTGGCCTCTGAAGGGTGCAGGAAGCCCACTCCCGTGTCCCCTTTCCTACAGCTGAGCGCCTGTGTCCCAGCAGGAAGGGGGAGGCAGCCTCAGTGTGTGTCTGTTCCTGTTGGCAAACTCTCCCGATTCCCGGCTTGGCTTTTGGATGCTTTCCTTTGCCCACTTAGTATTTCTTTTCTTATTCTGCACATAGAGGAGCACCCAGAAGAGTATGTGTCTGTGTCTGGGTATATATACTTTATAATAGAGTATTTTATATACACACACTTTCTCATTCAGACACACATATGCGTATTTCCATATTTATCTTTAGAGTAAAAGATAACTTATCAGAAATTTAAGTTCTCTTATCTCAGCCTTCTACATTTTAAAATATGAATATCCATGGATATTCTTTCTCTTTCTTTTTTTAATGTGTATTTATTTTTTTTTATTTTTTTTATTAAAAAAAATTTTTTTTTCTACGGTTTTATTTATTTTTGGGACAGAGAGAGACAGAGCATGAACGGGGGAGGGGCAGAGAGAGAGGGAGACACAGAATCGGAAACAGGCTCCAGGCTCTGAGCCATCAGCCCAGAGCCCGACACGGGGCTCGAACTCACGGACCGCGAGATCGTGACCTGGCTGAAGTCGGACGCTCAACCGACTGCGCCACCCAGGCGCCCCGATGTGTATTTATTTTTGAGAGGGAAAGAGAAAGACAGAGTGTGAGTGGGGGAGGGGCAGAGAGAGAGAGGGAGACAACAGAATCGGAAGCTGGTTCCAGGCTGTGAGCTGTCAGAGCAGAGCCAGAAGCAGAGCTCCAACTCACAAACCGCAAGATCATGACCTAAGCCAAAGTCAGACGCTTAACCGACTGAGCCACCCAGGCGCCCCTGGATTTTATTTTTCTAGGGTTTGTTATTAAAATTCTAATAAAAGGTTAGAGCTTAAGTTGCGTTAGCAAACATTTCAACAGTTATATGAAGCTGCTAATATATTTTGTGAATCAAACGTGTTTTAATTGGAAAAACCCTGTCTTATATAGAAGGTTGCTAATTAATTTTTTCCGTACTCTGTATTATATCATCATAAATCTCAAGAAAATCAGTGTAAGAAATTCTAGCTTCACACAGTGGCCGTTAGAACAGTGTCTGGGGTTTTTTTCATGAAGGTAAGGATAGGCAATTCTCTTACTAGGGATTTGGTGTGATGTCTAATGAACAATTTAGCTTCTGAAGACGTTGATGAAAGATTCTTATGGAGTAAAGATCCAGCTTAGAAGGGATGGGAGAAAGTGTACTTGACCCTAGACCAGAAACATTTTCCTTTTCTGAAATGAATGCAGTCTGGGTAGAGCCAGGCCCCAGCCATAGCCCAAAGCTTGTGCATAGGGTTGCCAGAGAGAGCAAATACTTTAGTATAAGTACGTCCCAAATGTTGCAGGAATATAGTTATGCTAAGACATTGTTCATTGTTTATCTGATACGCAAATTCAACTGGGGGCCTTGGATTTTGTCTAGCGCCCTCTACTCAGGGCACATCTGTGTGGGGCACTGTGCTGGCTTGGCCTGGATTAGCTCAGTGTAGTCATTCGTTGGTGGTAGAGTGGTGATGCCTGGATCAGCCGAGAGAAAATGAGTATTTTTGGTTGTGTTACGAGGCGCACAGTGATGAGAGATGCGTATATTAAGAGCTACCGTGATTAAACCTTTGGGATAGTTGGTGTTTTTCCAGAAGGCACTTCACACGTGTCTTAGGAGCAGAAGTTGCCTTACCATTTGGAAAGAATTCGCTTCGGAAGCCTCATGGGGATGGCGTCCGCCCCACTGTCACGATCAATTTGTGGGGAATTTACAAATGATCGAGCCTGAACCATGTGTCGCATTTAATAATGTATTGTTAATAACACAAAATGAGTTGAGGATTAATCAAAACTTTATAAACTGGTGCTAAATTAACTTAGTGATTTGCAACTGGCTCTGTGTGGTCGGCTTGTTGACAATAACTTATTAAAAAAATCGCAATTTCTTCTTAATTGCATGTGTGGTGCTGTAGGGTGATACAGAAGATATTAAAACATGAGTAACAGATGGATGCTTGCTAATGAGCTCCACATTCCATACATTCTCTCGTTACTGTTTTCCCTTTATTCGTATACCTATTTCCGTAAAATATAACTTTCCTTTTTCCAGACACCACCAGCTTTGGCCTTTTTACTCTTTCTACATTTCTTATCTCAATTTCTTCTTGTTGCCTTACTGTGTGATAGAAGTTTCCCTGCTCCAGAATCCACTTGGAATTTGGTGGATGGAAGTTAATGATACGTAACTAGGTCGAAACGCTTGCAAGATAATGACAGTAGTTGTGTACCGATGATTGTGGTTTTGTTGCTTATTTGCCATGGCTGTAGTTTCTTTGTTCCTAGTAAAAAAAAAAAAAAACAAAAAAAAAAACAACTGATGAGTCAAGGTGTCCATTCTGGACCATGAGAAAAGATGTCAGGGGTCAAACTTCATGCTCCTACATGAGCTTATTCGTAGGGCCTACCGTGCGTAAGGCATTGACTGACATTCAGAAATACAGGAGGTCTTTCTCTGATTTCAAATAGGTTGCAGTTTAATAGGGAAAGAAGGGAACATATCCAGATAATTAGATCAATGAGCCATTCTTCATGTTCCGTAGGGGGGCAAGTCTTCTTCGTGCCATTATTAATAGTACAATTTCTGTGATTTTGTGGTGCATTCGTTACCAAATACACCCATCATTTCTAATCCATTGCTTGCATTTTTTCTTTATTTGGCAGTTTTTCAGTAATGGGCATGACTAACAAGAGACTTTTTTTTAGTAATAGAAAGTTGACTTGGGTGGGGATAGAAAGAGAATAAAGGGCCAACATAAAAATATTGATGTTTTCACTAATTGTTTTTCAGTTGCCCCATAATGGTTTGTGAAATCTTAAGAGCAGTGACACTTTCTAAAAAATTTTTTTTAACGTTTATTTATTTTTGAGAGATAGAGACAGTGAACAGGGAAGGGGGCAGAGAGAAAGGGAGACACAGAATCTGAAGCAGGCTGCAGGCTCTGAGCTGTCAGCTGTCAGCACAGAGCCCAATGTCAGCACAGAGCACAAACCTTGAGATCATGACCCGAGCCGAAGCCAGAGGCTCAACCAACTGAGCCAAAGTGCCCCAACAGTGACACTTTGGATTCCTGGGAAGTCTCCTGGTGGTATTTGTTGGTGGGACAGTCATCCATTTTTGTGACCAACTGCTTCCGGCTCCTTTGCTCCCCACCAGATGGCATCACGAAAGCGTGAGCATCCTTCCTACCCAAGGGAAGGGCTGGGACCTTTTCCTGTGCTTATGTTTACACCCACTGTTTTGCATTTACTCATTTGATGTAGCATTATCATAATTGCAGCATGCATACATTTTCGTTACATTTCTTTTAGCTCGCAGTAACTCATCTGTTGATAGAGTGGGTTCTGTAATTGTTAATCATATACAAAACAAAAACAAAATACAAAACAAAAACAAATGATAATGCTGCTGAATCCAGCCCAGCCAAAAGCATGCTAAACCATTGCCTTTCATGTTCATGGTTCAAGTCTATCTCCAACATCCAGGCTTAGGTCATAATGGCCCCAGGCCTGAGACGTATTTTGGGTCAGAGTTGGTTATTATAGTACTTGTATGACATACCCATAAGAAATGAGCAGCTCCAGAGAATATACGCTCATCTACTGTTCCGGACTGTTGTTCTCCCTGGTGTGATATTGCTGTCTGAGAAACAGACCCTTTGAGTCCCACATCTGCATCCTGGCTGTGACTCCGTGAGAATCCACAGAGTAGTCCGGAAAGAGTTGAAGCATAACAACCACTCTGTCTTTAAAAAAAAAAAAAAAAGTCTTAACTTCCAGAAAAGTGTACTAAGGTTTCTGACATTTATTTCTGAACTGAAATAAAATATGGCAGGGTTTGTTGTAATTTTCTTAAAATAAATGGATGGATTGTGAATGAAAGTCGTGTTCCTCTAGAGTGGCATTGCCGTGTTTTAGAATCTTCATGTGTATTTATGATAATGATGCTCTCAAATGTATCATTGTAATTTTGTTGTTGTTCCAGAAACTCTTTGGTATAAAGGTAGCAAATACATCTTTGAGTGTGGGCCCAGGATTTGTTCTCTGTGGGCAATAATTGCATCCAGTTTCAGGAAGTGGTTTCTCAATTCTGAATGAATGGATATTTCATCAGGGTTAATGTTGTATAAGCGTTGTAAGATGTGTTGGTTGATAGCAAGAAGCTTAGGAACGCTTGACACTTATTTCTGAGAATCCACCATCTGCCAGGATCTGGAAGGAAATATAGAAGCCAAAGCCAAGGCCAGGTACAGGAACACTTTGCTGGGCCTTTGCTCCAATCCCAACTTAGCCTCTACCCTCCAGTCCTCATTCCCCTCTACTTCTTCTGAAGTTGCTAGATTAGAGACTAGATCCCAAAGCAGGCCAAGCCTTCTTCTTTCCCCATTTCCCTGCAAACCTGTCTGAATCTTGACCTGACCTCTTCACTGTAGAGGAAAGGCCAACCCAAGAAAAAGATCACGCCAGCCTACATTCAAGAAGCAGTTACGGGAGTGCCGAGGACAGGCCAGCAGCTCCCCGGCGCCCAGGACTTCTCTGGTTTAAGGGCTGACGCTTGGCTTCTCGGGCTGTCAGAATTCAGGCAGGCTGCTGGCGCTCATCTTGGTTCCCGACCCGGGTGAGAGAACCCGAGAGCCCCCTCCTCACCCAGATGGACGCCTGCCCCTGTTTTTCCTCCTTTCCCATCACTTTACCTCTCTGACCTAATGGGAAAGAAGCACTCTCGTAGAACACAGTGAGGCATCTATTTCCCGGAACACAGCTGTCTAAAAACGCCTTTGAACTTGAGCACTGTCTCGCACATGAGGAAGGAAGGATGGCTGGGAGGAGCCTTGGGCGTCCTGAGCGAGCATCCCTCACCTGTTCAGTGTCTGCTCATTCCTGAGTGAGGGGTCAGGGCTGAGGGATCCAGGGCAGTCCACTGCACGTATAAGGCGATCATGAATACCGGGGAAAGTAGAATGGGAGGCAGTGGTTCTCTCCAGGTATGTAAGTTACACATCAGGTTTTTTATGATGTCAGTAGAAAAATGTGTCTGAGCAATAGAGACATTAAAGGTGCAGAATGACTCAATAATTTAAAAGTCAGCTGTTCTCTTTCTGTTGAGGTGGCCAAAGGGACAGATCAGTCAACATTGCTGGTGGCTCCCATTTGGAGTTCAAGGTACTACGGTGACTTAACGGGACCTCAGTGGGTATGTTGTTCCTCAGTCTCCCTGCAGTTAACTTCGGATGGCCTCTTTGTATTCATTCCTGTTTCCAGCTTTGCCTGCTTGGTGATCCCAATAATTAGCGTGTAATTTATCGAGTTAGAATACAGTAGAGTGCATCTGCCTTTGGGCGCCAGCCAAGAGTCAAGCTGGCCACTGTCAGATGAGGAAAGAGGGTCCCAACATCTACCTCCTGTGGTTTTAGTGAGAAATTAACGAAGGCAAATCAGCCTGGTGGTTGAGAGCAGCCGCAGCTTGGAAGAGAGAGGCTCATGGCTGAATCAGTGCTCCTCACTTTTTAGCTGTGTGACCCCGGGCAAGGTACGGACTTTTGTGGCCCCTGCTCCTCTTCTGTACAATGAAGACGATAACGGCGCATCCTTTTGGGGTCTCTTGAAGATGGGGTCACCACCTGTAACATGCTTGCTTGCCTGGTGTCTCAAAGCGCTGGTGAAAACTAGCAAACACAGTCTACGTTATGAACCTTCCTTCACATGTCACCGGAGTATCCTGGGCCCCTTGACCCGAAGTCTCAAACATCGTGAGGTCCGCCCAGTTACTGAGATGTCTGCGTCCTGGCTGCTTCCTCTGTCCTTGGTGCTATGGCAGACTCCACTCCCAAGTGAGGGTGTCCAAACATTGTGGGCTCTGTCTGAAAATATCCTGGGAAGGCAGCAGGCATCAAAATACATACGGCTCTTTCTGTTTTAAATAAAAAGATACTTGAGCATAATGATTTTTGCGGCGGTATGAACAATGGTGATGCTTTTCTCGCAAAACCACTATATATATATATATATATATATGTATGTATACATACATATGTATATACATATATATGTATACATATATATATACATACATATATACACACATATATATGTATGTATATATATATATACACACACATACATACACACACGTATGTATACGTATATATATACACACACGTATATATACGTATATATACACACACATACATACACACACACGTAT
>NW_024412377.1:6679290-6741428 GCF_014898765.1 Herpailurus yagouaroundi | reverse complement strand
CGTATATATACGTATATATACACACACATACATACACACACACGTATATATACGTATATATATACACACACGTATATATACATATACACACACACACACACACATACACACATACACACATATATAGGCTGGTTAAATATATATAGGCTGGTTACCGTTAGGAGCTCGTCATTCTCCGTCATGTGTGAAAGCTGATTGTTTCTATATCATTCGGGCTTCACTAGCTCCTAAGTGTTTCAGAGAGAAATATCATGTCCCTATAAGTCTCTAATACGCTAACCTAAAGGGGGAAAGCAAAATGGTACCATATGATACTCTCTAATAAGGCAGTGCATTTAGGAGACCGTACCAGATTAACTAATTTAAAAGACAAATATTGGATTGGTATGCAAGGCTATTTTAAGGCCTTTTTATTCATGCATATTAAAACACAAATGAGCAGTGATTATCTCAAATAGGCTGCTTGGAATATTGTCCTTGCTGGTAGCTGGTTGCAGACCGTGTGTGGTTTTATGGGCTTTACAGATACCCTCATGGACTGATCTGTAAATTATGGAAATGGATCCCTAACAATAAAAAGTGAAGGATCCAAGCAGTTCGTGCAAGACCCAGCCTTCCTCAGGTAACTTAACGAATACTCCAGGACAATGGTTTTGGCGTGGCTTCTAGCGGGCAGGCTGGCGTGTTGAATGGACAGAACCTATGCTTCGGATTTTAACGTCTCTGAATTTCAAGTTTGACCCTGCCACTTACTAGCTGGGCTGAATGGGACATGTTGTCCGATGTGAAAAATGCATATAATAATATTTATCTTGGCTATATTCACTGCACCGTCAGTGTGAGAGGCATAGCTGCTTCAAAACAGGGTCATGGCCTTGGTAGATAGTCTAGGTAGACGTTTCTGGTGCTTCCTTATGGACTAAACTTCTATAATGATATTACCCTTAAGCCTCTTCTAAAATGCATTTTATCAAAGCATGCAATTATACATTCTTTGTTAACGGACTTTACTTTTGCTCAAATGTTCTTTCGAGAGATATTTAGTGCCCACCATGTTAGGGCATGCTGGGAATACCATGGCCGACCTTCTTCCCAAAGCTTCCATTCCGGTGTGTGTAGATGAGGGAAGGGAGCACGTCGTCCACGAGGAAACAAATGAATAATCGGCATTTCAGGAGAAAACAAATTCTGTCAAGAAAAGTTCAGGAGGCTAAATTCAGCCTTTTTCATTCTTTCTTCTCCCTTCGCCAGCACTGATGGTATCTGGGAAAATCCGGTCTTTCTCTTCCTGACTGTCCTCTCTCACTGGGAGGAACATGGACATAGATGGTTTAATTGAATGAATTGTTGCTATGTTTTGGTGAACAAATAAAGTATTTGCGTTGTGTCAGTTGAGAGTAACCAAATTTTATGTTTACCTCTGTGGGGTTTATCAGGGCAAGAATTGGGGGCCGCTAAGCAAGTTTGGCGTCAGAATTCTTTCTTCTGCCTTTAAAATTGTGAAAAAGATACGATGGTGGAGCTGGTGTGGTCTTCACACATAGTTTACTTTTGACACAGCGGTAGATTCGTTTTCATTAGGCACAGCTATCTTGGGAATAATCTCCCAAGTCTTGTTTACGTATCGCTCCCTCAAGACTTTCCTCTTCCAAACTTGGCATGGTTTCAGAGTTGCGGAAAATCTGAATTTTGACCAGATGTTGATTAGATGACTTGAGAAGTAATGCACTTGGCAGTTTGGCTCAGGCTAGCCCCTCCCACTTGGGGTCATGCATTGGGCAGGGTCTGCTCATCTCTGTCCTTGTAACTACACTGTGCGGTGAGTGGTTTGGGGGGCTCCTGTGCTGGGTGGGAGCAGAACACCTCCTCATACCTCCTCCTGCTTCTCTTTTGAAGACACTCCTATTGATGTGATTCTTAGAGGACCTGTGTGGATCAGCATTATTTTTGCTACGAAAGGAAACACTAGAGAGGAAGGCCTGGGACACTCCCTTGTAAAGCTCTCTGTTGAAACCACTTAGCCACCAGAATCTCTTAGAAAGCCCCAGGTGGTTGTGAAGACGGTCATAGGATGCGAATCTGTTAAATGGCCTCTCGGATTTTTCCGTGAGCTGTCTTCCTTCAAACTGGATGGCTTCCTTTGATATAAAAAACGATGCTTTTGTAGATAGACTCTGGGGCACATGTGTAGCAAATGCATTTAAAACTAGATTGGCAGCTCTGGCATTTTGGTTTGAAAACCAAGAATGTTTGTGAACACCCACATCATTTCATTTTTAAGTATCGACAGGAATGTATCGAGTTCCAAGTGAACACCGTCCGGAATAAAGCCCACGTTTTTGTGTACCAGCACTTCCTCATTTTATCAACGTGATTTCTCTCTGTCCATATGAGGTATTCCTGTGCCCGGAAGAAAGGAAATACTGTTTTTTTCATCCTCAATTTCTTTTCTCTTTTCAATAATTTTATATCCCTTATGCCGTGGTCTGAATGTTACCCCCGCCCCCCCCCCCAGGATTCGTATGTTGAAATCCTAACCCCTAAGGGTGATAAGGGTGATGATAGGCGGGATCTTTGGGATGTAATTAGCTCGTGAGGCTGGAGCCCCTGTGAAGCACTAAGTCATTAGTGCTTTTATTTTTTTCAACTTTTTATTTTTTTTTATTTTTTTTTATTTTTGGGACAGAGAGAGACAGAGCATGAACGGGGGAGGGGCAGAGAGAGAGGGAGACACAGAATCGGAAACAGGCTCCAGGCTCCGAGCCATCAGCCCAGAGCCTGACGCGGGGCTCGAACTCCCGGACGGCGAGATCGTGACCTGGCTGAAGTCGGACGCTTAACCGACTGCGCCACCCAGGCGACCCCATTAGTGCTTTTATAAAAGGGATCTGGCAAAGGTCCCGGGCCTCTTCTACCATGTAAGGATACAGGGAGAAATCTGTAACCCGGAAGAGGGTTCTCACCCCACTGTTGTGGGTGAAAAATATTCCTGTTGTTTCTAAGCCACCTGATCTATGGTATTTTGTTACAGAAACCTCAACAGATGAAGACACCATAGCAGACACTGCATTCTCAAACGAGTTGGAAAGTCTAGTGCGTGGAGAACTGTTTTGCGTTAGAATCTGATTCTCTTGCCGGTTGGGCCACCCGTGTGGATAGGAAGCCCCAGTGCCAGTCTTTTGCTTAGTTTCTATAAAGAAATTGGTGGACGTGGGGTGCAGTCACTTGCTTTCTGTCAAAAACTGTGAAGGGTCTGGGGTTTGACCCTACTTGCAAGTGAATGGTTAATCTGCCACAATTTCATGGATGCTGGCAGAAGCCACGAGACTCTTGGTTCAGAGACAAAAGACTTTGTTTCTAATAGCACAGTAAGCGGCCTGAATATGGTGTTTGCGGTGACTCCTATTGCTGCCCTACAGACCCCATGGGATAGGCTTGGAGGGCCCAGGTGAATTAGTACATGCAGTGGATATATGTCATGGCTGAGAAACCCAAATCTTATATAATGAGGGCATGCAAACCCAACCAGTGTGTGCCCCAGAAAGAGACATTAGCTTTTATTACATGGGACAGTGATCAAATCTGACACTATCTCTGTCTTCCAAGACTGTTGTTATACCAACATCCTTGGAGAGATGGTTCAGAACAGAAGTTATCAGTGTCTCTGCTCTTAAAATGTTTAGAAGCCTGAGATATCCATGGTGGATTATTTACCAACACTTACATACATTTGCATACATCCATTGACTGTTCTCGGAATCTTAAAGGTTTGTGGCTTTGTCCATTTTTCTCCTCTTGCAACGAATTATTCCTCACCTTGAAAAATTAACTTCTTTCTTTGTTCTCCTCACACAGCTCACCCTTTTCTGCTTGTCCTAATACTGCATCATATTATGTATTTCCTTTTTATTCATACAAATGGATATATATTTTCTGATTTTCTTATTAGGCCTTGAACATCCAGAGGATGTTCATATCCAGTCGTCTACTGCCATGTTTGCTCCTTAGAAGGTTCATGCAAATAAATGTCTGTTGAATGAATTGATGAATAAATGCATTCTAGATTCTTGGTAGCAAAAAGAAAAACTCGGAATATCTACTGTTTAATTATGCCGTTGATTCAAATGATAAGTAGAATAAAACCAGGAGTATTCTTAGAAAATGATTCTGAAACGCTCGCAAGCATATCTCAACTACAAACCTTAGCTGGACTTGGGAAGTTTTGCGAAATGGCTAGGTTTTGCTCCCATATTGGTCCCATATTGGTGATGTCACACCGTCCTGCCCACCTTAAGGAGAATTGTGTACCCTGAGACTGCTGGCCTTCTAATCTACGGTGCTGATGGGAGGGTGTGAGATGCCGTCAGGAACTATTTAAGACGGATGAGCTTATCCCACACTGTGCAAGGCAAGCACCTCTGACACTAACTTCCACAGTCCGTTCCGTAGCCAAGGTCCAGACGCCAGCAGGATGGTGGCTAAGTACTTTCTTCTAATTTCTTGTGTGACCTTCTTCTGCACTTTACCGTTGATGTTCATTTCTTAATTTTACCCTGGGCGTAAATTCTCCGCGAAAACCACCAGTAAATACTCAGAAGAATCTCTGCAACTTGTATTTATACTGTAGCTTTTGAACTGGCAAGGTGGAAGTTCTTAGTAAGAAATAATTACTACATTTTAGTGATCAAATAACAAGTCACTTATCTTCTATTTAAAAAAAATGTTTATTTTTGAGAGAGAGAGAGAGAGAAAGAGAGAGAGAGAGAGAGTGAGTGCAGGGGAGGGGCAGAAAGAGAGGGGGACAGAGGATCCGAAGCAGGCTCTGTGCTGATAGCAGAGAGACTCATGAACAGTGAGATCATGACCTGAGCCGATCATGACACTTAACCGCCTGAGGCACCCAGGTGCCCCAAGTCACGTGTCTTCTACACGTTAGCAGAGATATAATCAGAGGTACAAACTAAGAAAGTTGCATTCAAAATTTATTTCGTAGCTCTTATAAGTAGAGTTTGGGTAAGAAGTACAAATTGCTAAACTGGGAGACTTGAGAATAACTTCAAATAGATTGATTTGTCACTTATCTATATTACTGTCCGTTTTATTTTTATTTATTTTTATTTTAGAGAGATTGGGAATGTGAGTGGGGGAGAGGGGCAGAGGGAGAGAGGTAGTCTTTTTTTAATGTTTTATTTATTTTTAAGAGAGAGAGAGTGTGAGTGGGGAAGGGGCAGAGAGGGGAGAGGGGGAGAGAGAGAGAGAGAGAGAGAGAGAGAGAGAGAGAGAGGCAGATAGAGGGATAGAGAATCCCAAGCAGGTTCTGCACTGTATTAATAGGGGATAATTACTCTCAGTCTTCATGGAGAACATTTGGAAGTATAGATCCAGATATGAACGTGGCCAACTCATTTTTTTAAACATGTATTTATTAAAAAATTAACTAGGAGCACCTGGGTGGCTCAGTCGGTTGAGCTTCCGACCTCGGCTCAGGTCATGATCTCATGGTTCAGGAGTTCGAGCCCCTCCCTGGGCTTTCTTCTGTCAGTGCAGAGCCCGCTTCAGATCCTCTGTCCCCCCCTTTCTCTGCCCCTCCCTCCGCGTTGGGCGCTGTGCCGACAGCTCAGAGCCTGGAGCCTCCTTCAGGTTCTGTGTCTCCCTCTCTCTCTGCCCCTCTCCCTCGCGCGCGCTGGCTGTTTATCTCTCTCAAAAATAAATAAACGTTAAAAAATTAACTAAAAATAGGCCCAATATTTGGCACATGCCAGCCATAGATTGTACTTGTTAAAGGTGTGATAACCCTGCATCTGTTGCATTGAACCTGGGCACAGTGGGAGACGAAATCAAATGGATAATTTGTTGGCTCACTGCTAGAAAACATTCTTTCAAACATTTCCATCTCTATAAAGGTCAGTTCTGAGCCACTTCTGGTGTGTGTGTCCTTTCGCGGGGTGCTGGCCTCCTGCTGGCACTGAGTCAAAGCTGCCATCGTGTGAGCATTTTCCACGGTTGTTTCCCGTTAGCCATAGACAGTGTAGCATGGGGAAAGTTCCACGCAAGGACATAGCCCACATTTCGAAGAAGAGAGAACACAGCAAAAGCGACTTGACTTCGCATATTTGTAGTCTGGAGGAAAATAACTTTAATCCCATTATCAAGGCCTGTCAGGCCCTAATGAGATTTTTCTCTCCTTGTTCCCTTGTCTCCATGGCTTTTAGTTAGTTCTGTTTTATAAATAGACTCTACTGACATTCTCCCCATAGAAATAAATAGGTTAATAATTAATTATTAATGCTACCAGGGCATCATTCTTGGGGACTCTTGCAGTAATCAAACTAGGCATGTGATCGAGAGGAAGGTAGAGAGGAAGTAGAGAGGAAGCCATCTTGAAAAAATATGTGAGACTTTCTTTCTCTTTTTATTTTATTCATTTATTGTTTCTGTAGACAGAGAGAGTGTGTGGAGGGGGCTGGTCATAGGAGAGGGAGAGAGAGAATCCCAAGCAGGCTGCACACCCAGCACAGAGCCTGATGAAGGCTCAGTCCCACAACTGTGAGATCATGATTGGCGTCTACATCGAGAGTCGGACGCTCAACTGACTGAGCCATCCAGGTGCCCGTGATTTTGTAAATTTCTGAATAAACACTAGTAGAGGTGATGACAATATGCTTTTTAATGCTTGTTTATATATACTTATTAATTGAGAGACTGTTTTTTAGGTGCACAGCAAAATTGCACACAAAGTCCAGAATTCCTTCTTACCCCTTGCCCCCCCTACATCCCCAGTGGCTCCCCTGCCATCAGGATCCCACATAGGAGGGATACATTTGGTACAATGCAAGAACTTATGTTGACATCGCATTAACACCCCAAGTCTATGGTCTACATTAGGGCTCACTTTTGGTGTTGCACATTCGCTAGGTTTTGACAAATGTGTGATGACGTGTCTGTCATTTTAGTTTTATGCGCATCATTTCTCTGCACTAAAACATCCTCTGTGCTACACGTATTTGTTCTTCCATACCCCCCTAACCTCCGGGAAGCACTAATCTTTTCATCATCTCTATAGTTTTGTCATTTCTAGAGTGTCGTCAACTATAGTTAGATCATACAGCGTGTAGCCTTTGAAGATTGGATTCTTTCACCTAGTAACGTGCATTTAGGGTTTCTTCGAGTCTCTTTGTCTTGACGGCTCATTTTCTTCTTGTGCTGAATAATATGCCTCTGTCTGGATGGACCACAGTTTCTTTCCCCATTCACCTATTGAAGAGCATCTTTTTAACCTCGCGGTTTAGACATCGTGAATGACGGTATGCCTTCAGAAGTCTCTTTAATGTGATTTTCTTATGAATAAGGATTTCTTTAAAAAAAATTTTTTTTTTCAACATTTATTTATTTTTGGGACAGAGAGAGACAGAGCATGAACGGGGGAGGGGCAGAGATAGAGGGAGACACAGAATCGGAAACAGGCTCCAGGCTCTGAGCCATCAGCCCAGAGCCTGACGCGGGGCTCGAACTCACGGACGGCGAGATCGTGACCTGGCTGAAGTCGGACGCTTAACCGACTACGCCACCCAGGTGCCCCTGAATAAGGATTTCTGTAAAAATGCAAAGCAGAGGGAATTAGGCTGTTGCAGACACAAGGAGACGGTGAGGAGAGCTTGAGTGTTGGGAGTTCGGTGGACATGGGGCCATGTGGTGTCCAACTCCCATGTGTTAACTTCTTCCCCAGATTGCAGTGAGCGTGAAGCCTGGCATCCCCACTCAGATAGTTGATGAGGTCTCTTTCAGGATTGCCCAAGAGTCCCGTAGAAGAATGATTAGACAAACACTGTGTGATGTTTTGTAGATGTGACTTGGAATCCCTGCTTCAGCACTTCCCATTTGTGTGAAGTTAAGCATGTTTTTCGTCATCCTGCGCCTCAATTTTCTCTTCCAGAAAAGGTGTCAATAACGCCTCCTTGGTAATGTGTTCACAAAGCCTTGCGTAGAGAAAGTGGTCAACAGGCAATTACTGTTCTCCATCGAACTTAAACCACTTTCGAACTTATTACGACATTCAGTTATTATCTTGTTTATTCTTTTTTCCCTTACCAAAACATAAGCTCCTTGAGAGTGGATATATTTACCTGACTTGTTACCAATGGGTCCTCAGTATCTTGAGAGGTGTCTGATACTCTTAATAAAAAGCTGTAGAATGGATGTATGAACTTTCCAAATGAACTGATGGGTTTGATAGACGCTTCTATGTGCCTTTTGTCTGTATCCCAGGAAGACTGGTAACGGATTTGCCAATGAAGAGCGTGGCAAGTGTTTTTCTAGAAGTCGAGGACCACTAATAGCCAATCAGTTAATTTTACTGTGGTTCCTTCTCTCAATAAGTACACTGAATTAGGCTCTTTACTCATGATTGCAGAACCATAGAATTTAGCCATAAGAATTTAGGACACCGTGTGCCCTTTTCGGATGGGTGAAATGACAGTGGCAATAAGTTTTTTTCTTCCCTTTTAAAATTCTTTTTGTGTTTATTTTTTAAATGTGAACATTATTTTTGCAGTGACGATTTAAAGGTGGGCCGATTAAAATAAAACATGAAAGTTGATGGTAGAAATCTGAACCTGACTTTCTAAAACAATATTTTTAAGTTTATTTATTTATTTTGAGAGAGAGAGCAAGTGGGGTAGGGGCAGAGATAGAGGGAGAGAGAGAGAATCCCAAGTGGGCTCTGTGCTGACTGATGTGGGGCTCAAACTCGTGAGCCATGAGATCATGACCTGAGCTGAAATCCAGAGTTGGACCCTCAACCGGGGGAGCCACCCAGGTGCCCCTGGCCCCTCAACCTCAATTCTATCAGACAGTTTTGACAATGCTTATTGTCCGTTCGTCAACTTTTGCTTTCTTTCATAATTACCCGTGTTTGTATCCGTTCGTGACTTTGAATTGCACGTACAATCTAGGTATATAGATATGAAAGATCTTCAGAGGCCCTGATGTAGGTGGAACGTCTGCTGTGGACAGAGTACTGCGATGGGCTTCTCAGGTGGGGGAAACGGAGGCATAGCAGTGGGTCATACCAGTGCAGCCCCTCTGACTGAAGCTGAACTGGAAGCTTCCACACGGCCACGTGTGGCAGAGCCCCAAGGACGACGGCGTGGCAGTGGCTGGGGACAGAAGACTCCTAGGTTTCTTTCCTGTTATCTGCCACTAGGTTCTGACACCGCGGTCATCCAAGCCACCCCACGAGGCTGAGGAAGAAGGGACGGAGCCTTGGCTCCACTCTCTTTACCTGGAAGAGGACAGAAGGACAGGCAGGAGTGGGCGACAGCAGGCAAGGAGAGTTTTGGTGGCAGGCCGACTGCCGCTTACCGGTTCTGGGAGGGGAGCTGAAGAACGTCAGGGTCTAAGGCTGGGGTGACAGGGGAGGTGATGGTCAAGGACACCGTCCGCCAGGGGGTATGGCACCCACAGGCCACCGCAGCCCTCTCTGGGCAGGTTCTCCCCGAGGAGCCGTGGGACAGCCGGCCACATTCTCCCCGTGGCCAGTGGTGGGATCTGGTGTCCGTGGCAGGTCCCCGCGAGCTGGTTGTTTTTGGAGCTCCACGTTATGCCGTTCTGTGCCACACCGGCCCACGTGAGCACAGTGCCTGGATACTGCCCTGTAAGAGGAAAGAAGTTATTTGTGTCTCAGATATCTACTTTATTTATTTTTGTTTGTTTTTAACGTTTATTTATTTTTGAGAGAGACGGAGACAGAATGCGAGTGAGTTAGGGGCCGAGAGAGGGAGACACAGAATCCAAAGTGGGCTCCAGGCTCCAAGCCGTCAGCACAGAGCCCGATGTGGGGCTCTAACTCACAGAGCCGTGCGATCATGACCCGAGCCAAAGTCAGACGGTCAACCGACTGAGCCACCCAGGTGCCCCATTTTTATGTTTATTTTTAGAGAGTGAGCGAGAACTGTTGCATGAGTGGGGGAGGGGCAGAGAGAGAGAGAGAGAGAGAGAGAGAGAGAATGAATCTTAAGCAGGCTCCAAGCCCAGCACAGGACTGGATCCCATGATGCTGGGATCATGCCTTGACCCAAAATCAAGGGTCGGATGCTCACCTGCTGAACCCCAATACATCTGTTTTCATGAACGCTTTTGAGATAAAAGCTACTGATGCTCAAGCCCAACTTTACCGTGAAATTAGTTTAGCTGGGTGTTTTTTCCCCTGTAATTCAGAGAAATTAATGACGGATCACATGAAAGAAGAAAATGATCTACTTTCTTTTTTTTTTTAATTTTTTTTAACATTTATTTATTTTTGAGAAGAGAGAGACAGAGCATGAGCAGGGGAGGAGAGAGAAAGAGGGAGACATGGAATCTGAAATAGGCTCCAGGCTCCGAGCTGTCAGCACAGAGCCCGACGTGGGGCTTAAACTCACGGACTGCGAGATCATGACCTGAGCCGAAGTCGGACGTTTAACTGAGCCACCCAGGCGCCCCAATGATCTACTTTCTTATCTGACTTGCTTCTAAAAATCTGGCTTCTAGTCTCCCAGAGCTCCAGTGGAAGGATGGGGTTGTGCCGGACAAATCTGGCATCAGTTTAAATAAGCCTTATTATACTTGCCTTGTTTCTCTTCTCTGCTGTGTGGGCCCTTGAAGGAATTCAAACTGGGCCTCATTTAATGTTCTCAAATGGCAAACGTGGCTCCTTTTTTATCAAACGAGCAGAAGAAAGTTGACAGTTGTGTTAAGTGCACTTACTTTGAAGAAATCCGTTCAGACATTTTACATATGTTGGATTATTCTACGGACATCGTCCCAACCAAAGAATTCAATTCATCTGGGGAGCCGGTGAGGACCATTCCCTCCGTTAATTACAGATTCCTCATAAATGTATTTCAAATAGGCTCTGCCAACGGCTCACTTGTTTAGCTTTTCCACAATCATGCGGCGAGAAAGAAAGTGCCCATGACCGCGTGCGAGGGTAAGGTGTTGGGAGCTGAAATTCAACATTCCGTGGCTAAAAATTGGAAATCTTGAGTGGGACTTGGAGGCAGGAGATGTGAAGCAAATAATCACTTAGGTCACGCTATTAGATAGAAAGAAATCTGTGCTTTGAGTTGTAATAGGTGATAGTGTTAGGAATAACGTTTTCGTCGATAGCGTGCGGTAGTCACAGCTTTTCCCATTTGGAGCTGCATCTGCCCTCCTTCCGGCTCTGCTCCAAGGGCACTTTCATTTCTTAAGTGTTAAATACCTACTTTACTTTTTTATTCTGTTTGAATGATTTTGGACATGTTATTTGAAGAGTGGTTTTCCTCAAAATTCCTGGTACTCAAATTAGGTATGATGGACCAGACATATTCACAATATCTAGCCCGTTCTGTCTCATGGTGGCAAAATATGGTCACCAGCATCTCCATGGATCCCCCTGGTTCTCTCCCCAGTGGCACCTTCTCGATTACCTTCTGTCTCACCTGACCTAGGGCCTGGCCTGGCTCCTAGAAGGGCCAGCACAGGTATGTGTTTTATGAAAGGCTGGGGTTTTGCTCCTTTTTGCACAGGTTTTTAAAAAAAATTGGTGTCTTTATTTTGAGAGAGAGAGAGAGAATGAGCAGAGGAGGGGCAGAGAGAGAGGGAGAGAGAAAATCCCAAGCAGACTCCCCACAGTCAGCTTAGAGCCCAACTCCGGGCTTGATCCCATCAACCGTGAGCTCATGACCTGAGCCAAAATCAAGAGTCGGACGTTAACCGACTGAGCTGCCCAGACGCCCCTGCACTTAATTAAACTTAATTTTAGTTTTAATTAAAACTAAAGAAACTCTTGTATTCTGGGCTGAGCATAACACCTACCATTTGGTGTAATGGCATCTCCAGACAAGTCTTATGAAAAAACTAACATTTTGGCTTTTTTTTTTTTTTTAATTTCCAACAATTTCCCTTAGAAGTAACGGAAACCTGTTTTGTGCCTGTCTCGGCCTCTCCATAGGAATGCCATCAGCTAGAAATACTGGGGGACACTTACCTGATCCTCCCCCCTAGCCCTGGGAGCTTCCCGCAGACATTTCCCCCTTTCCAAACCAAGACTAGACCAGCCCTGTGGCTCCCATTATGATTGCAAGATACCCTTCAGCATCAACCATCAGGAAACTTTTGAAAAATAGGGGTTTATATCTTACGAGCAGAAATCGGGGCCACACAGCGAGGTCACGGGTCAGAGAGCACACAGGCCTGGGGGCCTGCTTTTATTGGGGTTGAGGGTGGGTGGGAGCCTTGGGGCTCACAGGCTCACTTTTTATTGGTGGATTTGAAATCAAAGAGGGGGAATTTAAAGTACAGGAAGAGAAATGATAAGTGATACAAATAGTGATCAAAATTGACCCTGATCTCTTTCAAACAAAGGAGCTGCCATCAGGAGGTGGCCTGACTCTTAATCCTGTTGTGTGGCTGGCGGCGTGTTTATCCGAGATAGTTCTCTTTGAGGTTGGATGCCTGGGCAATCAAAGCTTACGGTCACGGCTGACACTGCAAACCCATTGTTGTTCGCATAATTCTGCATTCAAATCTCGTTTTTTCTAGCCGGGTCGAAGCCTCTGATGGACAGACACTGTTTGGATGTTATGTCTGTATGTGTCTCCTCCCTGTCTGGACCTTGGGAAAGCCTGTGGAAAGACGGCGTGTGAGCCCTGCCCCCAAATTTCACGTTGTTCAGCGTGGGCTAATCATCATGAAAATATTAAGTGACTTCTCGCTGGAGCTGAACACAAAATAACAACCAGAAACCAAACCGATCAAAACAACTAACCAACCAGTGAATATTTCAAAAGACGCTTTTTGCGAATAAGGCTCTGTTGAGTTAAAATGCCAAAGAACCCAAGAGGAGAGTTCATACTAAAACGTACTCAGTTGGGAAGGAATTTTATAGATTTCTAACATTTAAACAAATGGTGGATTTCGAATAGACCTAAATATCTCTCGGTTTGCAGAAAAGACCCCGAGATGGGCAAATTTTGTTCGCAGCATATAACAAGTAAATGTTGTAAATAAATACTGGTGATCAGGGACACACAGACAACACGGTGGGGAGCATAGACCAGGGCAGTTTAGGAATTGAGTCACTAGGGGACATCGAATGCAGATGTGTGCCGACATATACCCTACATGGACAATGGCAGCAGACCCAGGGGTGAGATCAGTCATGGATTTTTCTGGACCTGAGGGCAGTCATTTTGTGGACAGAGCAGAGTATAGTCACATCAGAAGATGATAGGCCAGGGACGCCCGGGTGGCTCAGTTGGTTGAGTGTCCAACGTCGGCTCAGGTCATGATTTCATAGTTCGACGGTTCGAGCTCCGCGTTGGGCTCTGTGCTGACAGTTCATCTTCGAGTTCTGTGTGTGTCTCTTTCTCCGCCCTTCCCCTGCTCACGTTGTCTCTCTCTTTTTCAAAAAGAAATGAACATTAAAAAAAAAAAAAAAAAAGATGATAGGCCAAAATAGTCTTTCGCAACAGACTTACCTGGGAAAGGCAGCGTATTCTGCATCTGGGGTGATTGTCTAAGTACCACTCACATCCCACGCAGGATGTAAAATCCCTGGCAGTGTGGTCGAGGGGTGCGGTTGTTTCAGCTCGATTTCCGTTCATGTGCAGATGCCCTTCTGGGCTGGTTTAGCCTGTCAAAGGAAGCATGTAAGAGCGGGCGATTCAAGCCCAAGTGGGCATAAGGCAGCCTCCCAGGAGAGCATTTGATGGTGCATTCTTGCATCACTGAGGCAGAACAGAACCACCCTAGGCCACGCGTGAAATGTGGGCGGTGGCCAGTTTCTTTCCAATACCAGTGGGAAAAAGACAAGGAAGCTGGCTGTTTCCGTGCCGGACTGGAAGTTTTTTGGATAAAAAAGGAAGATAAGAAAATAGGAAAATGTAAAATCAATCCTTGTCTTTGACCCCTAACCACAAGTTAATCAGTTCTATGTGTTAGAAGAAATGAGAAATTAGTCAGGTCCCAAGTTGCAAAGTAAATATGCAAGAGTCAACAATTTTCTATTTCCCGGCAATAACTGGTTAACATACAACAACATGATGTGATTTTACCCGTGATGGCAGCAAAAATAGAAAATATCTAAGAATTAATGTGTAGGGGCCGTGTAGCTCTTTGGTTCCTTCTTACCTTTTAATGATTTTTTAAATGTTTATTGATTTATTTTCAGAGAGAGAGAGAGACTAAGAGAAAGGGAGAGAGAGAATCCTGAGAAGGCTCTGCGCTGTCCACACAGAGCCCAATGTGGAGCTCGAACCCATGAACCGTGAGATTATGACCTGAGCCGAAATCAAGAGTCAGATGCTGAACTGACTGAGCCACCCAGAGACCACACGGTGTCTCCTGATCTTGACTTTGGTTTACTCTTGGTCATGAGGTCACCTTGAGAGGCTGCAGTGTTTTACCCGTGGCTGCATGTGTGCTTTTCATGGTTGGAGTTCATTGACTGAGGAGGATGGGGTGGGTGGGGTGGGCACACAGCAGGTCCCTGGTGCCTCCTGAGTGTCACGGTCATTCAGGGCACCCCTGGTGCTTCTGCCCCGGTGCTCACCCTGCTGGATCCATCCGGGGAGCAGATGCTCCTGCTGCCTGACCCAGGATGGGGGTAGCAGGCACCATCGTTTAGCAGTTCTGAATGGGGTTTCCCAGCCATCTTTTTCATTTATATCTGAAGCTGGGATTTCTTCTGTCTAGGGGAGCTAGACAGGGATCTTTCTTTCAGGGATTCCTCAGGATTTCCCATCCACGTTGTAGTTTCTCTGTGTCTTCCAAGCACTTCCATGAAACATTTTCTTTTCTTTTCCTTTTCTTTTTTCTTTTTTTTAGAGTTTACTCTAAAAGAGAGAGTGAGCTCGCAATAGGGTAGGGGCAGAGAGAAAGGGAGAGAGGGAGAATCCCAAGCGGGTTCCATGCTGTCAGCACAGAGCCCCATGCGGGGCTCGAACTCACGAACTGTGAGCCGAGATCAAGAGTCGGACCCTTTACCAACTGAGCCACCCGGATGACCCACAATAATTTCTTTTAAATGCACACACCCTTTATCATTTCCAGGGTCCAAGGATGCGAAGGGGGGGGGGGGCAGGTTCATGTTCTCAGATGCCCATCTTGTGTCCCAGCCAGGATCAGGACCCTGGATGATACGAGGGTTCACACGGGCTCTTCAGCCTAGGGTTGCCAGAAAAAATACAGGATGCCCATTTGAATTTGCACTTCAAGTAAACAGTGCATACTTGTGTCAGTGGACATCTGTCCTGCACTTACCCCTCCCAACAGTATCCACTGTTTGTCTGAAATTTACATTTGACCTTAAAAGCTCTGTGCTGCTGCTCGTCTGCCCTTCACATTCAGTGCACATCTTGTATTTAAACCTGGCAGCCCGACGCACGATGTCTGGTGAACAGAAGCCACACTGTCTGTGGAGGTGGCTGTATGGTGGAGGGTGGGGGCAGAGGAGAGAACGACCCATACTTTACAGACCCAGAAGCATGGGCTCCCTAGAGCCCCATGCTCCTGATGCACCAGATACCATCCACCTTGAGAACCGGATCAAATGTAACGGTAGTAGTTGACCTGGAATTGGAATTCACTCGCATAGTACCAAGAATGCCAACTTCCTCATTACCTTAGTTCATTCGTGCTGCCGCAGCAAAATGCCATACCATACTGGGGGGCTTACAAACAACAGAAATTTCTCAACAGCTCCGGAGGCTGGGAAGTCCAGGCTCGAGGTGCCGGCCGATTTGGTGTCTGGCAAGGGCCTGAGTTCTGCTTCATAGATAGCCCTTACTGGTTTTCTCAAATGGCAGAGAGAGGGTGAGCGATCTCATGGGAACCTCTCTTATATGGCCTGAGTCCATTCCTGAGGGCTCCGCCTCGGGACCTGATCACCTCAAAAGGCCCTGCCTCCTGGAACCATCACCCTGGGGGTTAGGCTTCCACAAATGAATCTGAGGAGGAGGGCACGCACGCGTTCCGGCCAGAGCAATAATTAACTGAATGAATGGTCCAGATAACACCTAACTGGGAACAAATGAATTTCTAACAATAAACATACCGGCGTATGGACATAAACGCGATCAGTTCAAATGGGATACCATAAAGTCTGCTGACTTACTTCTAGTGCTCTGCTTGGGATTTAAAAATAATTCTTCGGCAATATTATTAAATCATGCTCTTTGATGACAGTTCTTTTAGTGTTTCTGTTTAATATTATTAACTTCAAAGATACTGAGTATTGACTGTGTCAGCTGTTTGCTTATAGCCTCCTGATGATACGCTACATAAGAAGCAGTGTGTTAACACAGAGATCGCATACAGAATCTTGTATATTTTCCTGACTGTGGGAGGCCAAAGAAATGATGGTAGGGGCTAATTCTTGTTGACATATTTGTCAAATGACTATAAAAACTATAAACATAGCCATCACTTTTATTTTTATTTTATTTATTTACTTTTCAGTGTTTATTTATTTACTTTGAGAGAGAGTGCAAGCAGGGGAGGGGCAGAGAGAGAGAGAGAGAGAGAGAGAGAGAGAGAGGGAGAATCCCAAGCAGGTCTGTCCTGTCATTGCAGAGCCTGATGTGGGCTCCATCTCACAAACCGTGAGATCCTGACCTGAGCCCAGATCAAGAGTCAGATGATCAACTGTCTGAACCATCCAGGTGCCCCTGGCTTTCATTTTTATTGGGGAGAGGGACATGGAGTAAATACTTTGCCTTAATCCTTGAAAAAAAATTTCCTATAAAATTGCCTGCATTTGAATGGTTTCAAGTTGTGAATCTGTTCCTTTTTCCTGTGAAAAATCTGGGAATATCAACAATTTCAGATTTTCAGTTCTTCAGTTGAACAATTTGAGTCTCTCTTTTCCTTATTACTCTTAAGTGACAGAATTTTGATTCAGTACTTGTAGGACCCCTGTCTTGCTGAATATGATTTTGTGAATAAAGAGTTTTCTTCCAGGAATTGTCAGATTTAGAGTCCCGTTAACTTCGTATCCATGTATGCACATGTGGGCACCTTGGTCTGTATTAGCCAAAAGCCATAATCGCCCTTGACATCATTGTATCTTTCATATTTTTTTCCTGTCTGTTCCCTTCGCAGCTGCTTTTTTTTTTTTTTCCTTTAAACGACACTCGTTTTGCACCTGAAGATTTTGAGTCATTGGGTCTGATTTGCTTTTCTCTTCTGAACCTTTTAATATAGAAGAATGTAATGTAAGGGCTTGGCTAGTGCTCACCAAGATGAGGGGAAACTAGGAGGTAGGGGAGAAATGACACAGAATTCTTACTGCAGCATTTTCAGCTGCCTTTGTTTGTTTGTTTGTTTATTTATTTATTTATTTATTTATTTTTAGGAAAACAAGTCATTTCTTTATTTTGCTCAATATGCATTTTGAATGATTTAATACCACATTCACTTGAAAATCTATTTTTTATAAATATTTAACTTTTTTTAATATATGAAATTTATTGTCAAATGGGTTTCCATACAACACCCAGTGCTCATCCCAAAAGGTGCCCTCAATACCCATCACCCACCCTCCCCTCCCTCCCACCCCCCATCAACCCTCAGTTTGTTCTCAGTTTTTAAGAGTCTCTTATGCTTTGGCTCTCTCCCACTCTAACCTCTTTTTTTTCTTTTTTCCTTCCCCTCCCCCATGGGTTTCTATTAAGTTTCTCAGGATCCACATAAGAGTGAAACCATATGGTATCTGTCTTTCTCTGTATGGCTTATTTCACTTAGCATCACACTCTCCAGTTCCATCCATGTTGCTACAAACGGCCAGATTTCATTCTTTCTCATTGCCACGTAGTACTCCATTGTGTATATAAATCACAATTTCTTTATCCATTCATCAGTTGATGGACATTTAGGCTTTTCCCACAATTTGTCAGCTGCCTTTATTTAAGTGGCTGCTAATTTACTCGCCTGTGTAACCCTTTTGTGCCGCGATACTCGTTTTTGGCACAAACTGTGAAGTCTCCAAGGGTCCTGCAAAGTTTGTTTTGCACTCAGAGCTTTGTTCAGGCTTTTGTTGTAGGTGGTGTTTGCCTTCCTGAGATATTGAGAGAAGAGTGTGAGAGGGATAGGGGGTGGGGGGCCAGGGAAAGGGAGAAAGGGAGGGGGGGGACCAGAATTGGGGAGGAGGACCTGAGAGAGAAGAGAGGGTGGAGGGGGAGGTGGAGGGAACCCTAGGAGTCTCCGAATAAGAAGGTGAACCGCCTTTTGTCAATAAATGCCGTTAACTAAAGTGCTTCTGAACCCAAATTAGTGGCATGATAATTTCATGCAATGTTTAATACAATAGGGTCACAACAGGAAAAATAATGAACAGTCCTTTGAAGCTGGGATTTAAGCAAATGTGTGCTCTTCATGAATTTTTAAATTCCTAAGAATTTTACAAAGGTAAATGGAGAGAGATAAAGGAAAGAGGCTCCATTTAATTACCTAGAATAAATGATCATCATAAGCCCATTGAAGCCCAGGCGAAGCCCCTTATGGAGCAAATCGCCAAACAAGGGAAGTGGGTCTCAGGGCCCCTGCCCACTGTGTGTGTCTCTTTCCATTTCTGTGTTCAGTGACATCCTCTGGTGGCCTGAATGAAGCAGGCTATGGTGGGCGCATTGTGGACATCGGCTCTCCTGAAATCCGGTCATTAAACACTGGCCGGCGCGCCCCTGGATGCCCCCATGGCCTTCCAGTGACCAGTGTCCGTGTCGCTTATTACCGGACGGCTGTGATGGGCTCTTTCTCCTCTTCCCTCCCTCTCATTCAGGACGCTAACCTCTAGGGATCCCCACTTCAGGTAGCGTCTTGTGCTCTTGATCGTTCTCTTTCCGACACCAAAATGTCTGTGCCCTGAGTTCTTTCCTTGTGAGCCTTAGAGGACCTCCAGTTCCCCTGGCGTGAGGCCCTGTGATTGCGTCGAGTTGCTAAGACGTTGTTCCCAGGTGCCACGTGTCATAACGTGGCAAGCTGGTCCGGACCTTCCGTGGACGGCGGTATCCATGACCCCAGTAGAGGGAGCATCCGCCTCTGTTCAGCACTTGTCATGTGCACCTGCCTGTGTGCCGCTGGCCGTGGCCGTCACAACCGTAGCATGTTAAAGGGCGATGGCAAAGGATGTTTGGGTTGACAAAGGTAATTTTGGGGGGGGTCAGTGAAATTTCAGGAGGGGCAGAAGCTCTATGTTTTGCTTACTGAAGCATCAGTTCAATTTCAGTGAAACAAAATGGCTTGCAGATAGGTTTTCCATGTTGCGCCTTTATCAGGGGCATTTGACTGACCCTTGTCCCCAGGGAGGCTGAAATGGATATGTCTGCATTAGGAATCCTTCACGAGGGTGGGGTGGGGGCTGTGCAGGGCCATGCTCTTTGTTCAGATGGGAGCACCAGTCAGCGATCAAAGACGTCTCCTCATTGGAGCCTGGTCTGTGGCCTTTCAGTGAGCCCCTGGTTTCTGTAAACATCTGGCCTTCTGGGACCTTAGAGCATGCACACCTCTGTTATTATTAAATCTGGCCTCTAAACAAATGAGTGGAATCAAAAAAGAGGTCAGGAGAGAGAGAAAGGGAAAAGGAAGTGAAATATAGATTAGAAATGGAAAAGCTAAGGTTGTAAGTGACAAAAAAAAAAAAAAAAAGAAGAAGAAAAATCTCTAAATCTCCAATAGTTGAAGCAGACATCTGCAGAATTTCCAGTGGTTTGTCCCAATGAACAGAACTATGTAGGCGTAAGTAGATAGTCTTTTTCTTTTTTTTTTTTTTTAATTTTTTTTTTCCCAACGTTTATTTATTTTTGGGACAGAGAGAGACAGAGCATGAACGGGGGAGGGGCAGAGAGAGAGGGAGACACAGAATCAATCGGAAACAGGCTCCAGGCTCTGAGCCATCAGCCCAGAGCCCGACGCGGGGCTTGAACTCATGGGCCGCGAGATGGTGACCTGGCTGAAGTCGGACGCTTAACCGACTGCGCCACCCAGGCGCCCCTAGATAGTCTTTTTCATAGTGATATTTTCAATTTGCCCATCATGGTCTGTCGGGCTCAGAGATAATTCTGGATTGACAACCAGAGAGTGACAGGGACACATTTCATATTGTGACCTAAGCCAAAATACCCCCCTCCCCCCAAAAAAGGTCCCCTTCAAGGATCTGTGAGCAAAACATAAACTTACCCTAAACTGTGAGCAAAGCATAAACAGGAACGGTCTCGCATTTATTCTGTATGGATGTGTGTTTCCTACAGCATTTTTCAGTCTCTTCATGGTTAGGATTGCTCATCGCTAAACGGTAATGAACTGTGCCTGTCTACCAGCCAGTGGATCTAAATTTTACCTGGTGTGATTCATCCCCGTCTGGCCGTGGATTGAGGATACAAGGCTAGAAAGGAGCGGAGGGCTGAATACGTGAATTTACACACTTGTCGTGCATCTGTCTGTTTCACACGAGGTGGGTAGGTAAGTTATGAGCCTGCGCACTCGTGAGATGGTTCGTCCCTCCTCCACGGGCTGGAGGACCACTCCTCTCTCACACCTTGCGGCTGAGGGGCAGAGGAGCAGATTTGTGATGTGCAGTTTTCCTGATGAACTGAAGAATACACATGGTTTATTCACACTCACAAAAGCAGTGTTGCCACCGAAAACGAATCTAATTGGCTAAATAAATAAGCCTAAGGTTTTATTGCCTGCAGCCTTTTCCTTTATTGAATTATTAATGCGGTGTCCCCCTCCGGATCAGCAGCAGCTAATGACGGATTTGCCCCAGGCAGTTAATATTCTCCGATCAGTTGTAAAGATCCCTGATGACTTACTTTGCTAACTCACGGCTTATATTATTCGCTCAGCTTTCAAAACGGCTTTGGAATCAGGAACGGAGTAGGTAGATTCCAGAAATACACTTGGCTGTTTTCTTATAGTCGAAACCAGCTGTTTGTAACTGGGGGTGATTTTTTTGTTTTGTTTTGGTTTTCGGTAACGTCTGGATCCTGATGTAGTTATCACAGCTTGGTGGGAAGGTGTGTAATAGTGGGGTGTAGTGGTTAGAGGACAAGGATGCTGAACTCCGTCTAACAGAGAATTCTCAGACTCCAAATGTCTATGGTGCTCTGCTTGGGAACCCTTAGTTTATTTATTTATTATTATTATTTTTTTTTAATATGAGATTCATTGTCAAATTGGTTTCCATACAACACCCAGTGCTCGTCCCAACGGGAACCCTTGGTTTAAACAGACTCTGAAGGAGGAAGGAAAAGAACCATGGTGGGAGAGCTTGCCCGTGGGCACGCCATTCATTCTTTCGCTTAGGAGGTGTTTGTGAGACAGGCCGTACTCTGTGCGGGGCAGGCACTGGGGGTGATGAGGTACGTGAGCGTGAACGTTCCGTCCAGGTCTGGGCACGTAGCGCCAGTGGGGGACCGGCCGTCCCCAGGATGGCACCCAACCTGAAGTGCCACTTGAGATGGCTAGATATAGTAGTCGTGATTCACGGTGGGGACAGGGAGTGGATATTCCACTCCTTCTGGATTCCTGCTGTGAAGTGAGAAATGCTGCCTGCAGAGGGGTGTTCACAGCTTCGCGTGGACGCCTTGCCTCATGCCGGCAGTAATAACCATTTCCATTTTTGCGCTGTATGTGCGAGAAGGCGCGAGGGCCGCGCTTACATTATCCCTACCCGCGTGGCATTTCTGCAGGGTCATTGTTACTACAGATGAGGAGGCCGAGGCTCAGGAAAGGGAAGCCGCGTGTCCCGCGTTCGCAGTGAATGAGCAGCAGAGGGGCCCAGCCCCTTTAGAGCCTGGCTTAGCACCTCTGTTCTGTGTCCTCCCTTTGCACCCCGGGGGGGAGTAGCTATGTTACTTCCTAATGACAACTGGTATTTTTATTTGGCCTTTAAAAAAAAAAGTTTAAATTTATTTATTTATTTATTTATTTTTTTTGAGAGAGAGAGAGAGCAGGAAGGGCAAAGAGAGAGGGCGAGAGACAATCCCCATCAGGCTCTGTGCTGTCTGCACGGAGTGCCATATGGGGCTCGAACTCACAAACCGTGAGATCACGACCTGAGCTGAAATCAAGAGTCGGACACTTAACCGACTGAGCCACGCAGGTGCCCCTGGTCTTATTAAAGGTCATGGCAAGCAATAATGGAGGGTTATGTCAGCGGAAATGATGAACATGCACTAAATAATGAAGCGTCTTGTCCAGTAGCCTGGGTCGGGTTAGGGATGAGTTAGGCCAGTTCAACTCAAGATGGTGGTTGGGACTTCGCATGGACAGCCTCCCGAGCAGGGATCTTCAGATCCCCTCTCAGGTACTTAGCCTCTTGCTTGGCATGGATGCCTCAGAGAGTCTTCTTTACTTAGAAACACAAAAGGCGGCTGATGGTATGAAAAGCTGTTTTAGCCTCAGTCGTTGTGAAGGTGGTTTAAACCATCAACTGGTTTCCACCTATCAGATTGGCAAAGATTAAAAAAAAATAGATACCCCCAAGGTGTGCAAGGGATCACGTATATAACAGCCATTTGGTGACTTAAGACGTATCTAATAGTAATTGGCTTGGTGATCCCACCTCTAGGAATTGATCCTGTATTTATGCCCACCTAACGGTGCAATGGTAGATGTTCATTGCTTCCTGAATTTTAATGGTGGAAAAAACCTAAATGTCCACAAGAAGGGACCTGATTACATAAAATCATGGAGCATAGCTATGTTTGCAAATACGCAAATTTATCTACAGTATATTGAGTAAGTTAGGAAACAGTGCCTCTAGTCCCTTTGTGTATATGCATGTTCGGTCGTAAGCGCGTGGAAAATCAAAGAATATACATCAACCTGTCCTCATCGGCTGCCTCTGTGAGATGAATTGTATTGGAGGATGGAAGGGAAGTTTTCTCACTTTCTGTAAGCCTATACTTTGAGCGACAACTACCATATGTTCATTTAAAATGAAAAAACTCTTAATGGAAAACACATTAACTGAGCACCTATGAATCGCCAGGTGACTTCCTCGGCACGAATAACACAAATATGAATGAGACATTTTTCTTGCTACAGAGTAGCTTCCAGATAAACTCAAACCAACGATAACAACACTCTAGCATTGGCCAGATTAACCCCATTTTGGGGACTTGAGTTACTTTGTTGCTCAGGACAGGTTAAAATATGAACAAAGTCATTTGATACTGTGCAGGAGTATTACTTTTTGCATAGTTCTAAGACGATGGTTTCGAGTGTTATGAAAAAGAAATGTCATTTTAGAAGCTGCATTTTTCATCAAAATGCATTCTCCGTGTGTGAGATGCCGTCATGGAGAACGTGTTCACAGGGGGTCTGCTCTGAGACAGGCACTGGGGATATCTTGATAAGTAAGAACGATGTGGCCTTTCTTTTTTAAAGACTCGTTGAGGAAACAGAAAACAGAGAAGGTAACAAAGACTTGAATAATCTTAAAACCGAGATGACTTTTCAAGTGGCCTCGAAGAATAAAAAAGGACGAACCGGACAAGAAGGAGGGAGCGTGCCAGTATGTGAGATCCCAGAGAGAGGACAAGGCTTGCAGTGTTTCAGAATCCAGTGGCCTGGGAGAGGTGGCCAGAATGGAGGAGGGGCAGGAAGGCAGGGCTGGATGGCATTAAAGGGCGCAGAGGGGAGTAGGCATTTCTCTCCCGATAATGGAAATGGTCCTGAGTTAAGGGTTATTAATCCCAGTTAACTTGGAGGTGAGGTAGGAGAGGATTAATTCCTCTCCCTGCACGTGGTGGATATTCCTTTCCTAAGTACTTAGCAAGTAGACACATCTTTTCTTAAATTTTAAATGCAATTAAATTGAACATTTTAAGTTTATTTGTTATTTTGAGAGAGAAAGTGCAAGTGGAGGAGGGGCAGAGAGACAGGGAGAGAGAGAGAATCCCAAGCTGATTCCACACTGTCCGCGCAGAGCCCAAAGCAAGGCTCAAACTCGTGAACCTCGAGATCACGTCCTGAGCTGAGGTTGGATGCTTAACTGACTGAACCACCCAGGTGCTATTTTTTAATTTTTTAATTTTATTAAAACTTTTTTTTTAATGTTTATTATTTTTGAGAGAGAGACAGAGTGTGAGCGGGGTGAGGGACAGAGAGAGAGGGAGACACAGAATCTGAAGCAGGCTCCAGTCTCTGAGCTGTCAGCACAGAGCCCAACACGGGACTTGAACCCATGAACCGTGAGATCATGACCTGAACTGAAGTCTGGCGCTTAACTGGTTGAGCCACCCAGGTGCCCTTAAGTTTATTTTTTAGAGAGACAGAGGGAGAGAGGGAGAGAGAACTCGAGCAGGTGCAAGCAGGGGAGAGCAGCAGAGGGAGACAGAGAGAGAGAGAGAGAGAGAGAGAGAGAGAGAGAGAGAGAATCTCAAGCAGGCTCCGTACTCAGCACAGAGCCTGACACGGGGCTTGATCCCACGACCCGGGCTCATGATCTGGACCGAAATCAAGAGTCTGAGTCTCAACCGACTGGGCTACCCAGGCATCCCAGTAGATACATCTTTTAAACAAACATAGATACTTTCAGAGGCAATACCAGAACCTTAAAAAAAAAAAAAAGTGACTGTTCTTCTCAGAGTTGGCCTAATACTCCATCATCAGACTCCTGTTTCCTGGTGGGAAGTTCCGTCCTTGCCTTTGATTCGTGTCTGTCACAGCTGGTGGCCTCGTTTGTCTGGCTTGTGCCCCTGAACCCCTTTGCCAACAGACGCTTTGGTTTAACCTTGCCCTCAGGCCCAGCCCTGCTGTGGGCACCGCTTCCGAACTTGGCCTCAGCCCGGCGTGCAAGAGTGGCCTTCCCTGAGCTGCTCTGACTCCGTGGAAAGTCACTTCCGCTCACGGCATCTGATCCATGGGAGTCAGCCCCGAGGGGCCGGACTCTTCACTTGGGAGAGACGCCTTCTTTCTCTCAACGTCCACAGCTTTTTATTAGCACCTGCTTTATCACCCTCACTGGTTTTCTAGTGTTTAAGCTCTTTGGCGTATTATTACTATTTTTTTTTTTTTTTTTTTTTTGAGGGCAGATGTCCGTGGTATATATGTTGCATGCTGCCTAATCAACAATCGCCTGTTTATGGAAAATGACTCTGCTTTTCACCAGCACCTGTGGACTCCTTGGTGTCACTGATGGGTTTGTCACTCTGTCGTTTGATCCCCGATTCCTGGCCGTGCTGTTCCAGCTTCCAGCATCTGGACTCCTGCCCTCTAACCTGACCTCCTAGTCTCAGGCTATGAGAATGTATCACTTCTCCACTCCCTGGCTGTCGAGTCCTGGGGACCCGTAGGCAGATGCTCATGACCTTGTCCCTTGCCAGCTGTCCAGGCGGGGGTGTCTGCGGGTGTCCCAGGCCGGCCCAGCACGTCCCATACTTACTGCGTGCCCCAGCTCACCCCCCGTGGCTGGCTTCACCCACTCCTGCTTTCGTGCTTCCCCCACACCCTCTCCCTCCTCCCCCTTCTGGTGTTTTCTGTCTTCTTCTCTGTTCTCACCCTCTTACCCTCTCTCCCCGGTTTGTATACTGCACTGTAAGTTTGGCCCCAGTTTCAGGGTCAAATCTTAATGACTTGTCTGCTCGCTTTCTTGACCTGGCTATTTGATCTTGGCAGTCTGGTCCTCTAGTGTCTGTCCCCCGAGAGTCAAAAGCCGGGACGGGGCCCCCTGATGTTTTACTGGTCCTCACTGGGCCTACTGGTCCATGAGCGTTCTTCATTCTTAGTGCTGATTTCCATATTCAGCCACTGAGTTGTATTAATTAAAGCTGTACAGTTTGCTGGCAAAATTGTTAGTGTTTTGAGGTTCTGTTTATTATTACTTTAAATCATTCACGACTAGGTGACCTGGTAGCTCTATTCCCTGCTGACTTTTTTTTTTTTTTTTTAAATTTTTTTTTTCAACGTTTATTTATTTTTGGGACAGAGAGAGACAGAGCATGAACGGGGGAGGAGCAGAGAGAGAGGGAGACACAGAATCGGAAACAGGCTCCAGGCTCCAAGCCATCAGCCCAGAGCCTGATGCGGGGCTCGAACTCACGGACCGCGAGATCGTGACCTGGCTGAAGTCGGACGCTTAACCGACTGCGCCACCCAGGCGCCCCCCCTGCTGACTTTTATCATGCTTGCTAATTATGGGAATGGACAGGAAAAAAAAAAAAAAAACATAAAAAAGTGAACAATTTAAAATATGGAGCAAAGAACTGGTTAGCTTTTAAGGAAACGAATGAATAATATCGCATAAAAAACACGAGCCATGATGCGGTTGCTAAAAACCCTGCTATTCACAGATTTTACTCTATGTATGGAATTGTGTCTTATATATAGATCTTCTTTAGTAAACAACCGTTCTGTGTAAATTCGTGTATTTTATATGTATCTTGTATGTATTTCTAAAAAATAAATGTGAATAGGTTAAGAGGCCAGAACAGGGGCGCCTGGGTGGCGCAGTCGGTTAAGCGTCCGACTTCAGCCAGGTCACGATCTCGTGATCTGGGAGTTCGAGCCCCGCGTCGGGCTCTGGGCTGACGGCTCGGAGCCTGGAGCCTGTTTCCGATTCTATGTCTCCCTCTCTCTCTGCCCCTCCTCCATTCATACTCTGTCTCTCTCTGTCCCCCCAAAAATAAATAAACGTTGAAAAAAAAAATTAAAAAAAAAAAAAAAAAGAGGCCAGAACGAAATGTGTGAAAATGATTATGGTGATCATCTCTTGGGAGTCAGATTATGAATGATTTTTTTTTCTTGTGCGTATTTTTATAAATTTTCTGCAGTGGGCTTGAGCAGATTCCATAAGGAAGACCAAAAGACCTATGGAAACATACATTAAGTATGTGTCTGTAAGTAAGCGAGAGTTCCTGTGCAGGCTTTTATATTTTATTGATGGATTGCTGCTTCCCTTCTCGCCTCCCAAGCCTCTTCTCCCACCAGGGATCTGCTGTTTTGGACAATTCCCTTTGGCCGTTGCCCCAGACCGTGCTGGGGATTATTTCTGTGCCTGAACAGCGACACAGGGGAGAATGCGAGACAGCTGCAATAGAACTCACACAGTTTTCTGAACACAGGGCAGGAACTTTTCATTGCGTACCTGTTCGCACAGCACAGAATTGATTTCCAAAGTCACGTCATGCTGTCGGGGTGCCATAGAAGAACAGAAATGAAAACAAACAAACAAAAAACTCTTCCAGAGCACTCTGTGTTGTCTTTTCTGTGCTCAAAGGTGTCAAGAGGCAGATAGAAGAAAAACAAAAAGCAAAAACAAAACCAAACACTGCCAAGCTTTTAGAGAAAAAGCAAGAGGAAAATTTCCCAAAGGACAGATGCCTTTAGAAAACATATGACATGCTGTATGTATTTTGAGAGACAAAGTCAGTGAGTTGATTGCTTAAAAAAAAAAATTAAACATGTATAGCTCTACTCTTAACAATTTCATTTTGCGTCTTATACTGTAAAGAGCCCCACAGCCTAGCAAGTTGTTACTTTTTTCCAATTTTCTGCATTTTTCCTTCAAGCAAAATTGGAAGTGAAAATGTACCACAGAACATTCAATTTTGAGTAACTGAGTTTGCTTGTGACTATAACACTCAGGTAAATATTTCATTACTCTTAGTAAAGGAAATACATATAGACTTTCTGGTTGAGAAAACGGTTAATGGCAACGGTTATTCCGTGTTATACACATGACTAACAAAATTTAGTTATGGTGCATGTTTTGGACATTTACAAAAAAAATCTCTCTTGCTTGTTATTCTCTAAAAAAATTTTTTTAATGTTTATTTCTTTTTGAGACAGAGAGAGACAGAGCATGAGCAGGGGAAGGGCAGAGAGAGAGGGAGACACAGAACCTGAAGCAGGCTGCAGGCTCTGAGCTGTCAGCACAAAGCCCGATGCGGGGCTCGAACCCACAGACCGTGAGATCATGACCTGAGTCGAGGTCAGATGCTTAACCAACTGAGCCACCCAGGCTCCCTCTTGCTTGTTACTCTAATGACCCAGAGATCTGTTACTTTGTCAACAGTCGTTTTGAATTTTCTAAAGTCATAGCTAGTTCTAAATCAAGCGTTCCGATTGTTACTTACTTTGAGACTGAAGCATTGCCAATCTTTCTGGTGGTTATGGACTTGGGGGGGGGGGGGAAGAGGCCACACTGTCCTCTCCCTCTTTCCCTCCCTCAGTGATATAGAAACCTTGGGAGGGTAGCTGTGCACATGGAGCCTGAGGAAATCTGTTCTGTCTCTGTGCATCTTCCCCTGGCTAGACTTTAGATTTCCCTCCAGGTGTCCAGCCGGGCATTTCTCCAGGGAAAGCCACAAATGCAGTCGTGAAGGAATCGAGGAATAATCCCAGGGGCCCCTGGGTGGCTCAGTCGGTTAAACAGCCAACTTTGCAGGTCATGATCTTGGGGTCTGTGGGTTCGAGCCCCGTGTCGGGCTCTGTGCTGACAGCTCGGAGCCTGGAGCCTGGCTTAGGATTCTGTATCTCCCTCTCTCTCTGCCCCTCCCTGACTCGCACTGTGTCTCTCTGTCTCTCTCTCTCAGAAAAATAAAATAAACATTAACAACAACAAAAGGAAATCATCCCAGTTGTTCTTCCATCCCATAACTGGTTCGTCCCCAAGCACCCACATCAACTTTCATGTAGATTTAGGGGTGTGATGGGTGGATGTGATGGAATTGGGTGAAAGTAGGTAGAGTAACCCCACATTTGTGTCATAGAAACCTATTTATATGCATGAAAATTCACAGGTAGCACGTACTTCCAAAGGTTACCGGGAATCATTTACATCCACCACTGAGAAATCACTATTCTTATTTTCTTTTTACTTTCTTGCATTTTCCAGAATTTGTTATGGTACATATTCCGAAAAATATTGTAATTTATTTAAAGGAGGATTTTAAAAACGCACGAAAGAGTGTTCAGTTTCCGTAGCTAAACTTTTCAGGTTGCCATGGAAAGCGGGAGAATGTCAGGTAGGAGACCCAACGCTGGATGATGTTTGGCAAAATGATAGTCTTCATCCCAAGAGTGCAAGGGCCAGCCAGCACCCCAAGTCAGACATTTCTAATTCGGCCGAATTACTGTCATTTACTGTTATTAAAGCTACAGCAGAAAACAATGTCTGCTCCTTTATTTTAAATAAAATCTAATGACACGTTTCACTCCGAGTAATGAAAGACTCCTTCGCTGACCCTCCCTGGGTTTTAAGCAATAGCATGAGTCAGTGGATCGAGGGCCAGCCTGCTGTTTCGAATCTGGACTCGGTGGTTCCAGAGATGTGAGTAACCCTGAACTTCCCGTAGCTGGGAGCAAAAAAGCTTCTTACCTCTCTGCTAACCATAAAATGCGGGTCATAATGCTTATTTGCTTACCTAGCTCACTAGGGTGTTGTTAGGATTAGTTGGACTCCGTTAGTAAAAGGGCTTTGAAGTTTTAGTGCCCTGACTGGTGTTGCTGCTAATAAACCCTTAAAACCTTCCTCGGCACCGTTCCCCTATTTGTAGCATTTAGTAATTCGGTACAAGGATCCAGCCTCCCGCAGGCACGACGCCAGACCCACGCTGTGCCGGTCGGGCTCAGACCTGCCTGGACCTCTCCGCCCACCTTGGCTCCCACCCCCAGGCACGGATCGGCCGCTACCTGCCTTGGCTTGATTCTGGCTCAGAGGCTGCTGGCTCATATTTACCCAGTTCGGTCAAGGAGGAAAGCCACCCAGGCTCACAGTCCCCCAGTCTGTGCCGGGAAACACGCTTTTCCCACACGTGCCCGCTCTGCTCCTTGTGAAGTTCTGTCAAGTTGCGTGGCCGAATAGAACCTTGGCCTCGCTCAGCCAGCGCTCTAAAGCTCCCACCCGTGGAAGTGGAAAGTGCCCAGAGTCATCCTCCGGGAACGGGCGAATGCTCGTGTGGTCGCAGGACAGTCCGCGCGCCACATTTCCCCGTTGGTGGCGTCGGGGTCCTCTTGTGCATGTGGCTCATGAGATGGAAAGTATGAGACCAGGCGTCTGCGGAGGGGCTGGGTGCGGACCGTCGCCGATGAGGATGCCTTTGCCTGTTGTCTTTGGTGCTAAGAACAGTGAAACACACCTCTGCACTGTGTCTGCCAAACCTCATTCTCCTTTCTCCTCACATCTGCCCACTCGTGTGATAAATCTGAGACACAGCGATCTGAAAACACAGTCTCCCTCTTGGCAGTGACTTGGAAGAGTACTTTAGAAATGCTTGTCGGGGGTGGATGCCAATTTATTTAATGCTGAGTGGGAAGAGGAGGAATGAGAAGAATCAGCCATCTACCCAGGTGAGACCAATCCCAGATCATTAACTCTGAAATATTTATGATAAATATTGAAAATAAGCACTTTATCATAACATAAGAACAGATTGTATTCATTTAATGACTCTTTGGTAATTGGATTTCCTTATCTCTGTCTATAAATACTTTCACCTACTTTCCCAAGCTAGAAATCTCGGAATCATTCTAAATGCTCCCCTTTCTTTCACGTACTTTTCTGATAGTTAGCTGCCAAATTCTGTCTCATAAATACCGCCCCCCCCCCCCCCAACTCCAAATATTCTAGCCATGCTCTTTAAACACATTGATAACCTGAGGCACAATTTTTTCACTGGCCCCATGACTTCTCTTACTGGCTTAATCCTGGTTTTAATTTCCAGGTGATCTCCACTCTGGTAGCCAGGTTCTGTCTGTACACAGCCACTCATCCTGAGCTCTCAGATCTCTGCTTTCCCATTGCCCTTGAGATAAAGTAAGAAACAGACTTTTCTTAGGTGCAAGTCCTTTCAACAATGTCAAGGGACAACTGGCCTGGAGAAGCTCAAGAGTTAAGTAAGACTTTAGGGGTCAAGACTATTGCAGTAGGGGTCAAGAGAGAGATTGAATTCACTTCCGCTCCGACAAAACAGTAGAAGTGTTTGAAGCGCTGGGGTGAGCTAGTGGGAAAATACTGCAGGGTGTTGGCGGAGGGGGCTGGTCAGTGGGATTGGGCCATCTGTGTTTGCTAATTGGTGCTTATCAGAGAAGGGCTCCCTCCTCCCACAGAGACTAGGAGACAGGAGCCCTATCTTCCTTGATTACATTTTCAAGGGGTGGCTCCCAGGTCCTTGAGAAAACCCACCCTGGGTTATAAAACTGGCAAGACGCTGGGGAAAGACTTGTATCTCAAAGTGTCAGAGAAGGAATTCACAATGGTAAGTTTTCTAAAGTAAATGCTCTAAGGAAAGTGCCTGGATAAGGAAGAAATAGGCCCACAGTGTGGTAAATCCAAGAGGAAAGGTAAAGACTTCTTGATCAATGGCCTGGAGCCACTGTAACTTGTCGCTTCATCTTTGACCCTCTAGGGTCCTGGGCATTGAAGCCACACTGAGCTTCTCACGGAAGCTGTTGCAGGTTCTTGTTCCCACTCCACTGTCTTCAATGCTCTTCTTCACGTCTCCGGAACCTTTCACCTTAGCACTTCAGGCAATGACTAGTTCTTCTGCCCAAGGACCCCAAATGGGATAAAGTAATTAAATATCTCCATAGCAGTCAGCTTCACGGATTATAATTGAGTATATAGAGTATACCTTGGCACATAATGGGTAGTTGAAACACCCCACCCCTTTTTGAAGTTTATTTATTTATTTTGAGAGAGATTGAGCAGGGGAGGGGCAGAGAGAGAGGACAGAGAATCTCAAGCAGGCTTTGTGCTGTCAGCACAGAGCCGGACATGGAGCTCCATCCCATGAACTGAGAGATCATGATGTGGGCCGAAATCCAGAGTCGGACGCTAAGCCAACTGAGCCACCCGGGTGCCCTGAAACACCCCTTTTTTGATGAGTAAATTTCTCCCACCTGTTTCAAGATTGATACTTGGAGACTTTTGGGAAAATTACCAGATTTTAGCCCCTGGGAAAGGCCTTGTATTTTATATAAGATTCTGATTTTAACCCCCAAATCAAAGAAATTCACCAATAAGCAGAAAGTTTCATGGGAATCACCTGGCAACTTGTGAAACCCGAGACTCTGAAGCCCCAACCTGGGGATTCTCATTCAGCAGGTCCAGAGGGACCAGGGACCCTTTGATGTTTCCTGGACATTTTGACGTTTCCATAGCAATTCGGATGGGGAACCAGAACGCAGAACCAAATGACCTCAGGTCATAAAGCTTTAGAAATGGTGGGCCTGGTAGTTCTGAGACTAAGAATGCAATGGCAGTTTTTTGGAGAATATTAGGAAACACGTGCAGTGTGGATCCCCCTGCCCCCCAGACTGTTGTACGCAGACAAGACACAGCAAACCTCTGGTCACGGGTGACTGCAGAACAACGGGTAGGACTTGCCAGCAGCATCCGTTTGAAATGAGGCCTGAGTGCATTAGTCCGGACGATCTTGTTTCAGGGCTAAAATGACCACACATGAGCAATCATTCCTGGGGGCTTATAGCACTGCCCTGTATTTTCTCCTGATTTCCACCAGACTGAGGCTGCTGGTGGCCCGATGCCATTGAGTTCTTGGGTCCAACTCCCCCAGTGGAGGCTTTGGAGGTTCAAATGGTTTGGAGAGCCCCATTTAAACTCCAAATTGACTATGGAATAAAGCAAGGGAAAGAACAATCCTAGGGTTTTTTTTTTTTTTTGAGGGGGGCAGAACCTATTGAATGCTAGACTTTTAAGCATATTGAAGTTATTAAAATGATTTCAAAAGTGATTGAAAAGGCGTTCATGCATGTAGCAAACAATGCAAACAGTAGAAAAGTATAAATGATAATCCCTCTTCTGAGGCAAGCACGATGAACTGGGTCTTCTGTTTCTTTCCAGAGATTTTCGGAGCAGTTGGGAATATACTCTTTAGAAGAGAGGGGGGCTTAGATACTGGTCGGGCCCCTGCTTCTTTTCATGTAACTCTTGATCTCCGAGAGAGTTCAAGGGTAGCATGTGGGTTTACCCTATACTTTCCAGTGCTTCCATTTTGAAAGTTATACCACTGCGTGGATCCAGGCTAGTGACTCAACCAGGGGCAGTCTTGCTTCCCAGGGGACATTTGATCGTGTCTAAAGACATTTTTGTTTTCACAGGTTGGGGGGCAGTGCTGGGTGTCACAGGCTCTCAGACTTGGGCCAGCGACTCCGCTAATCATCCTGCGGTGCCCAGGCAGCCCCCACAACAGAAGATTAGCGGGCCCCAAAGGTCGGTGCTGCCAGTGTTGATAAAACCTGCTGTAGCATCGCTAATCAACCAGTAACAACAACATAAAACAAAGTCACAGGAAGCACTCAGTGAAAACTCGTTCTGGGGAGAGGGGAGGGGGGTGAGGGTACCGCTTTTCCAAACCCAGCTGTGTGGGCAACGTGTCTCAGTGTGGGTTTGATGGTTACATCTGTTGGTTTGGAATGACCTTGGTGGTCTCAGCATCTACTACCTGTGCATTAAGTATATGTTGCCATTTCCTATGGCGCGGCTCCGGTGAAGGAGAGCAAGACGCTTTGGGACAGAGGCAGCTGAGGCCTTGGTGGCTCAGAGCACCTGCTGAACGTATAATTTCGAAGGCAAAATGAGAGTATCCGTTTTTAGCCCCAGAGTTTTTATTTATTTTTTCTTTTTTTTTATGGTTTGGATTCTGGTGGCTTTATTTTTATAGCAGGTCTACTGTGTTTACTTCATGCCCAGGATAAATGATCTTTCTTTACAGAATGATTGCAATGGGCTAAATTTAGAAAAAACAAAACAAAACAAAACCCAGCCTAACTTGCTAGGAAAGTCATGCTTTATTATTAATCATATTGTCCTGCCCTCTTGCCCTTTCCCCAAGGGGCTGTTGACAACCTTTAGTATTTAGGCAATAACATAAGTTTATGTGTGGTTTTGTTTTCTTCTGTATCTAAATAAAGCAAATCTTTCCAAAGCAGTATATCCTCAAATCTCCCTCTTTCCTTTGGTTGTTTCAATGAGCTTTTAATGTTGGTTTTATCAGAAGCCTTGCTTCGTCTTTGAGATCCTTTCTCTGCTTTTTTTTTCAGGCCACGTCTTTCCCGGATAAGACTGTCTTGTTTAAAATAAATTAGGAGAGTTCCCCACAATATGAGTCTTTGTGAGAGCTCAGATGTAAGGTGCATCCTTATTGTTACTTGGACAATTTACCGTACATTAGTTGTGAGGCTTGGGGCACAGATGCTCCCAGCACTAGAGTAGGGGAATGTCAGGCAGGTGAAGCTGGTCACAGCAGCTTCTAGTCTTTTTTTTTTTTTTTAATATATTTAGCTTTAATGTTGATTTATTTTGGAGAGAGAGAGAGAGAGAGAGAGAGAGAGAGAGAGAGCGCGAGAGCGAGCGTGAGCAGGGGAAGGGCAGAGAGAGAGAGGGAGACACAGAATCTGAAGCAGGCTCCTGGCTCCAAGCTGTCAGTACAGAGCCTGATGTGGGGCTTGAACTCACGAGCAGTGAGACAATGACCTGAGCCAAAATCAGACCCTTCACCAACTGAGCCACCCAGGCGCCCCAGCAGCCTCTAGTCTTTAAACCGAGATTATATGTAGCAATGCAGCCATCATAACAATGGGAATCTGTAAAGGAATGATAAAAACATTTCTGTGTGTGTGATTTTAAATGGTGTTGTAGTCCCAGTATGTTGTTTTGTTTTGTTTTGTTTTGTTTTTTGGTCTTTGGTTTCCTGGTTAGTCTAATTTGGAGATCATAGGGTGGAAGGGAAGTCACTATCTAGCACATAGAGTGGCAGATGCCAAGCATTTGAGTATCACATGCAGGTGTGTATGTGTGTGCACATGTAAGCACACTCAGCTATTGGGACTGCACTTATCTTTTCGTAAATTAAAAAAAAAGGCAGTCCATGAAAGTCTGCACCACCACGGTATCCCCCACATATAGTCATGCAGTTAAGTGTCTGTAACTAACACCACTTTGTACAGGTGTATCTTTCAAGGCAGGGCTGTAGCAGGGTGGGATAGAATGATATTGTGGTGGCGTTTCTGAGCTGGTATTGATGATCTGCCGTTGACTCTACTGTGAAAACCAGGTGATTATGGATGTTTACTTGGAAGAGCGTTATTCCCCGTGCCTTTGTACTGTTGGGTCCACCATTAGCTGGCAGCTAAGAATTGCTTTTTCAATTTCCAATTACAGATCTCGCTTTACTGGGGTGCTTCGTCGTAACGGGGCTAAGCTGAGGTTTTCATGTGGCCGAGTGCAACTGTTGTAGGTGATCCCATTCTGTGTCTGCTAAGCTGGCCCGGGGTCCTTACCTTTGCTTTGTCTAAGTGATAACCTTTGTTTCTTCCATGCCTCTGGGACACTCTGGAATACTGAGTGAGCATTCTCTGTATGAGCCTTAAGGAGAATGGTAGTTTGAAATAACATTTAGGATTTAGCCTTCCCATCATTAGTTGAGCTCTTCCTGATTCACCCAGATAGTTCCATAACCTGATTCTCCCATCCATAAGGGGTTTAATTAATTAATTAATTTGATTAGAGAGAGAGAGAGAGAGAGAGAGAGAGAGGGAGCAAGCAGGGGAGGGGCAGAGAGAGACAGAGACAGAGGATCCCAAGCAGGCTCTGTGCGGACAGCAGATAGCCCCAATGCGGGGCTTGAACTCATGAGCCATGAGATTGTGACTTGAGCCAGACTGAGTCACCCAGGCACCCCAAGAGCCTTAAGCAGGCTCCATGCACACCCTGGAACCCGATGCAGGACTCTATCCCACAGCCCTGGGATCATGACCTGAGCTGAAACCAAGAGTCAGACACTCAACCGACTGAGCCACCCGAGCACCCCTCCCTTAAGAGTTTTAAAATATCATTTCTGTGCTAGGAAATTTCTATGTTAAATGCATGGCATAGATGGGAGATGCCCATGACTAAAGACATAAACATTTTCCTAAATGCTGTTAATAAATGATGTAGTCATCTTTGGGGTGTGATCCAAAGAGAAGCCATAATGCTACTTGTTTAATAAAGTTCAGGGAAATATAAGACAGCAAATAGAAGGAGTAATTTGTAGCATACTCTTTATGAGAATAGCAAAATAGATAGTAGAAAGCAATCAAATTTAAGTCTTAAAGCAATAAATAAGCTAAAATTTTTCTAAACATTATTACAAAGGCTTATTGGTTTCTTATCAGTAGAGGAATATAAGGCTTGAATATAGGGTGGTTGGTCCTTGAACAGTGTGGGTTTGAATTGTGAGGGTCCACTTAACGTGCAGACCTTTACACGTCTTTTCCCTTCCTTGTGATTTTCTTAGGAATATTTTCTTTTCTCTAGCTTTCTTTAATGTAAGATTAAAGTATCTGATACATGTAACATACAAAATATGTTCATTGTTCATATTATCAGTAAGGCTTCTGGTCAACAGAGGTTATTGGTGGCTAAGTTTTTGGGAATCGAAAGCTATATATGGATTTTCAGCTGTGCTGTTGGGGGTGGGGCAGGGTTGGCACTCCAGTCCCCGTGTTGTTTAAGGCTTAACTATATTTATTTTCATTTGCTTATGTTGTGTACTTTCAGTGACAAAAGCAGAATGAATTTTATGAAACAAAGAACTCTATCATTTCTAGGAGCCAGAAAATATAAACTTGGAACATTTGGTTCTGTTTCAAATTGATAAACATGTCAAGATGAGGAAAACATTTCCCCCATGCCCCCAAAATGGAGATGTGATTGAAAACATTTTGCTCTGTATACGTAGCAAAATATTCCTACTTGGATGTGTAACATACTATATTGCATGCATTTTTAGAATTTTTGATGGAAGACAGAATTCATTTATGTAAACATACCAATCATGCTTAAAGTAACTCATAATTATGCTTTTAAAAAATAGTTTGATATGTATTGCTAGGGATTGATTTGTGTCCTCCCCAAATTATACGTTGAAGCCCTAACTCCCAATGTGATGATATCTGAAGGTGGGGCTTTTGGGAGGTGATTGGGGTAAGATCCCTTCATGGTGGGTTAGTGGCTTTGTAAGAAGAGACACCAGAGAGCAAGAAGGTGGCCTCCTCTGTAAGTCAGGAAGAGCATTCTCACCAGGGACCTTAATTGATCTTGGAATCCTAGCCTCCTTAACAATGAGAAAAAAATTCCTGTTGTTTAAGCCTCCCGATCTGTGGTACTTTCTTATGGGGCGCTAATTAACTATTGCCTTTACATAATGTTTCGTGTTTGGGAGAGTATATTTAATCCGTAGGATATGCTGAAATTGGGAGATGTTTGCTTGAATATAAATGGCTTTGTTCTGTGTAAAATACAAATAACTGGATTCGTGGTTTTATAACTGTAGTCTTGTGAATTTGTTGATAGTTTTTCTAACCCTGAGCTGCTAACATAACACAATTTAGCAATACCTTGCTCCTGCCTGTTCAAACACCCAGATGCTTCAGTTAACACTATTGCTGACATCAAAATCTCAACCTCCTCGTACATGTTCTAGGGATGATTTATAGGATGTATCAGAATTTTGAAAATAAGTTTTGACAGTATTTGGTGGGTCACGTTATAATAATTATAGGTCAATTAACGACTGAACTATCCGTGGTTAGTAACTAATGACCAAATGTTGATATTTTGATCTTAGGCAACTTTCTTCCTCTTACTTGATTAAAGCCTTGCTATCTGGAGAACCACAGAATAGTGAACAGAAAATGCGAATGAGCCATCTGTAATGCTTCATTTTATATTGTAGTTAAAAATAGTCTTATTAGGGGCGCCTGGGTGGCTCAGTCGGTTGAGTGTCTGACTTTGGCTCAGGTCATGATCTCACAGTCTGTGAGTTTGAGCCCCGCGTCGGGCTCTGTGCTGACAGTTCAGAGCCTGGAGCCTGCTTTGGATTCTGTGTCTCCTTCTCTCTCTGCCCCTCCCCCGCTCATGCTCTGTCTCTCTCTCTCTCTCTCTCTCTCTCTCTCTCTCTCTCTCTCTCTGTCAAAAGTAAATAAACATTAAAAAAAACTTAAAAAAATAGTCTTATTAAAGTCGGGCATTTAATATATATATGTGTGTGTGTGTGTGTGTGTGTGTGTGTGTATATAGTTTATGATACACAAGTTCCATTGAATAAACTATTATATAAGCTTATTAAAATTTTTGTTAATATTTTAATTTTATTTTTGAGAGAGAAAGAGTGCAAGTCAGGGAGGGGCAGAGAGAGAGGGAGACACAATCTGAAGCAGGTTCCAGGCTCCGAGCTGTCAGCACAGAGTCCGACGTGGGGCTCAAACTCACAGACCATGAGATCACGACCTGACCTGAGCCAAAGTCGGTTGCTTAACCAACTGACCCACCCAGGTGCCTCTAAGCTTATTTTAAATTAAATTACTTGTGTCATTATATAAACAGCTTGAGTTTTAATGATCTGTATGACTTATCTATTAATATATTGAAAGATTACAACAAACTTTGTGACTTAAGAGAGCACACATTTATTATTATGTCACTGGGTCTGTGGGTATGGGGTCTGGATATGGGTTAGCTGGGTTCTCTGTACTGCTGCAATCAAGGGCAATTGCCTGGGGTTGGGGTTTCATCTGAAGGCTTGACTGGGTAAGGATATGCCTCTGGGTTCACTTGGGTTGTTGGCAGAATTCATTTCCTTGTAGTTGCAGGACCGAGGGCTTTATTTTCTTGCTGGAGGTTTCCTGCACCTCCTTCTCGTGTTGACTTCTCCAGCGTGGCTGTTGGCTTTTTCAAAGCCAGCTGGGGAGGAGGAATCTCCAGAAGGCGGGTATTGAAACCTTGTATAATATAATTGTGTAATCACTCATATCTTGTCACTTTTGCTGTATTCCATTGATAGAACCAAGTCACAGGTCCCACTTACCTTTAGGGAGAGGCATCATGCAAGAACATGAACATGTGGAGGCCGGTATCCTGGGGACTACCTTCCATTCTCTCTGAGACAGGGCCCATCAATAGCTTTCTGGGAGACATTTCTAATTTAAAAAAAATATATGGTTTTATTTGTTTTTTTTTTTTTTTAATTTTTTTTTCAACGTTTATTTATTTTTGGGACAGAGAGAGACAGAGCATGAACGGGGGAGGGGCAGAGAGAGAGGGAGACACAGAATCAGAAACAGGCTCCAGGCTCTGAGCCATCAGCCCAGAGCCTGACGCGGGGCTCGAACTCACGGACCGTGAGATCGTGACCTGGCTGAAGCCGGACGCTTAACCGACTGCGCCACCCAGGCGCCCCGGTTTTATTTGTTTTTGAGAAAGGGAGAGGGGAGGAGAGAGAGAGAGAAAGTACAGGGGAGGGGCAGAGAGGGCGGGGACAGAGGATCTGAAGCAGGCTCCGCACAGACAGCAGCGAGCCTGATGCGGGGCTTGAACTCATGAACCCTGAGATCACTACCTGAGCCAAAGTCGGATGGATGCCTAACCGATTGAGCCACCCAGGTGCCCTGTTTCTAATTTTTTAAAGAAAACCATGTAATTATGGGTAGATTTAAAGAATAAGATTGGATATTAGAGAGTAGCCTTATGCTCTGTTTATTGCCACTGGTATTGATACAAACCTTCGTGGTCCATATTTTATCTTGTAAAAAGAGATCAAATCAAGGGCTGAGTTTGCAAAGATTCCCTGAGCCAGTTTTCATCAAACGTAGCTTATCTTCTCTTAAGTGCAGGCAACAGTGGCCTCTGAGGCTGTAAAGGACGTCACTGTGGGCACAGATTTGATTGTAAAACGTGTGCGTCTCTGGGACTCCCTGCCCCAGCCTTGCAGGATCTTCCACCTGTCCCTTAGCGGTCATTGGGTCCCCCAAATATTGGTGCTCGTGGATGCTCTGTGGAGTCGGCTCTGCTCTCTACGGCAGCTCAGGGCCTCCCTCGCATCCTGCAGATTTGGCTTTGAACGGACAGATCTGGCCCTTTTCGGAGACTTTCCTCATCCGTCCCGGAGCTTCAGCTTATGGACTCGTCATATGGGCCCGGGTGAGTGGTTTCATGGGCAGCCTGACCATAAGCTGCCCGAATTTGCTTGCTGACCATGCATGGATGTGTGCCCGCCACCTGTGGCTCACAAACCGACTTATGATTGATGTGTTCACACAGCGGGCCAGTTTAAAATTTGAGGCCTGTGCGTCGTTGGCCCCTGCTCGTTGAGTTTCAGGCAGTTACCTCAGGCTTAGACTTTCTGTATTCTTCTGAAATTTTGAGAACGACTGCAAAAGCGGTCAGATCAATTTTTAAGAGGTAGCAGACTTGAAGATTTAGGACAAAACTACCATCACTAGGGGAAAGCAAGGGGACCCGTCTGCCAATAGGTCTTTGGATCCTTACATTTAGCAAAACGTTCTCGAATAAAGAGGGGACATGCTGAGTTTTACTTTATTTATTTTTTTAGAGTTTATTTGGGGGCGCCTGGGTGGCTCAGTCAGTTAAGCGTCCGACTTCAGCTCAGGTCACGATCTCGCAGTCCGTGAGTTCAAGCCCCGCGGCGGGCTCTGGGCTGATGGCTCAGAGCCTGGAGCCTGCTTCCGATTCTGTGTCTCCCTCTCTCTCTGCCCCTCCCCCATTCATGCTCTGTCTCTCTCTGTCTCAAAAGTAAATAAACGTTAAAAAAAAATGAAAAGTTTACTTATTTATTTTGAGAGAAAGGGGGAGAGAGAAGGTCAGAGAGAGAGAAAGAGAGAGAGAGGGAGAGCACGAGCAGCAGAGGGGCAGAAAGAGAGGGACAGAGAGAGAATCCCAAGCAGGCTCTGCACCACCCGCACTGAGTGACATGGGACTCGAACTCACGAACCTTGAGATCATGACCTGAGCCGATACCAAGAGTGTGATGCTTAACCAGCTGAGCCACCCAGGCACCCCGGGCATGCTGATTTTTAAAGAATAAATTTCCTTTGTACTTTATATGAAAAACATGTCCTGTGACTCTTTTAAGACATGTGGCCCTTACATACTACAGAGGGCATCAAGATGATGTTTTTTAGTGTTTTTTTTTTTTTCTGGATAAGTTGCTAGGAAGACAAAGATGTCATGATAGGCATAGAATGAGCTTTTGCAGTTGCAGAGTACAGAGGAAGAAACCAGATTCCCAGACAAGTAGGTTTTCTGCCCCCAAAATGGGCATTGAAGAAAATAATTTGGGGGCGCCTGGGTGGCTCAGTCGGTTAAGTGTCTGACTTGATTTCGGCTCAGGTCATGATCTCGCGGTTCCAGAGTTGGAGACCCACATTGGGGAGCCTGCTTGGGATTCCCTCTTTCTCTCTCTCTGCCCCTCCACCACTCATCCTCTCTCTCCCTCTCTTCTCTCTCTCTCTCAAAATAAATAAACTTGAAAAAAATTTTAAGAAAATAATGTGACATATGGACTTCATTTTATAAATTAAGTCAGGAGGCCCAGGAAGGTGAAGTTGCAGACGTAGGCTCATAGAGTAGATGAACTTCACCCTTGGCCGTCGGGACCCCTTTGGGGTAAGAAACCATTCCATTTGTTACAGTGATAATCATGTGGAGGACCACCTTGGAGCCAGGGACTTGGCACACATTGTTTTCAAAACTCAACTTTCCTGGAAACTTGTTCCTGTTATTATCCCGCTTCTATCGCAGAAGAAACTCAGGAGAGTTTATTAAAGAAAAAGTCCGTGCTACACGGATAGAAAGTAGTGACATGTCTTGACCTCACAGTGCCCTCCCTTTCCCTTTGGGGAGCCTTTTTCGGAGCTTTCTTAAAAAAGAGGGAGTCATGGGGTGCCTGGGTGGCTCAGTCGGTTAAGCGTCCGACCTCGGCTCAGGTCATGGTCTCACTGTTTGTGAGTTCAAGCCCCGCGTCGGGCTCTGTGCTGACAGCTCAGAGCCTAGAGTCTGCTTTGGAGCCTCTCTGTCCTTCCCCTGCTAGTACTGTCTCTCTCTGTCTCTCAAAAAATGAATAAATGTTAAATTAAAAAAAAAAAAAAAAAGAGGGAGTCCCTTGTAGATTTACTCACATGGAACAGTTCTGGATGGAGGACAAGTTCTGTGTCTTTTAAGTGACTTGGGAACTTCCGGGCCACAGGTTGCACTTCTGGGAATTGAACTCACAAGCAGCAGGTGTGAGCACAAACAGGGAGACCACTTCTTTTGCAAAAGCCCTGAAATCGGTCCACAGTTGGGCTAATTTGCTAGGACTGGTTTAGACAAATGAAGGGGTAACAGTATTAAGACTCTAGAAGCTTTCAGTGTCCTAGGGGCTTAGAGGGGAACTCAGGACTAAGGAAGTTTTCATGGGGAGATAAAAGTCCAGTTTAGTCTCTTTGAGGAGCAGGGTCCTTGTGAGGATTCCTCTCTTTGATCCTGTTCTTTTTCAGGGAGGCTGTCCTCTGTTGTCATTTAAACACCTCATTGAAGGGCGGTTTCCGAACGGTTTTCAAAATGATGTCTGGTGAGGTCTGGTGCTTCTTGAAGTTTTCCCAGCACTGGGTTTGCCCTCACTTTGAATCACAACGTTTATTTTTCGAAGCTTTAGTGGCCGGGCCCTTCCGTATTTGTTATTGCAGCTGGATCGGCTTAGACCTTCCTTCTCGCCCCCCGTCCTGTCCTTTTGTGGTTTGGGGTAAAGTCCAGCAGCTTTAGGACCAGGCTGGAGGGATGGGGGCTGGGGGGCCAAGACCTGGGACACATGCGCTTTTTGTCAGCTCCCGAGGCTGCAGGTGTCCTCAGTTACGCTCCGCCGGCTCCCCAGAAATGTTCCTCTCTCCCCCGTTTCCTCTCTCCGCCCCATGTGCTCCTTGAATTCCCTGAAAGTCAGGGTTTTTAATTTTCTCCTTTTGTTACGTTTTGTTGTCTGCTTCCAATTACCCCTGTCCCTTTCCCCAGCCAAATCCTGCTTCTCACCTGCACCCGGAGCCTGACGCTCGCCTTTACAGAAGCAATTATTTGCAGCCAGTTGCAGAAGAGAGATTAAAGTTCCCAGAAAGGCAGGAGGGCCACGTGATGTGTACCTTCCTTCCCAGGCTGGGCGAGGGACAGAGCAGCTCTTTGTCAGGCTGGGTTGTAAGGCACTCCAGTCCCGCTGAAAGATGAAGCTGGTGAGTGGAAATTCTGCAGGGAACCCAGAAAGATGTACTTTAATTAGAATTTATGCCCCAATCTAAGTCCTGTAACTGTTGGCTTCTGGGAAACAAAGAGCCGGCTCCCGCTGTAATTGGCAGACAGAGGCTTGATTCTTTGTAAGCACCTTCTCTGCATAGTCACCAGACTCTTTTGATCATGTTCTTCCTTAAGTGCTTTATGCGTTTCAGGCTCTCCAGATAATGTGGCCCCTGCTGACCTGCTCTCCCTTCCCAGAAGGGTCTTCTGTACGTTTTAGTCAAATGCCGACCGTTTCTCTGCTTTTCGGTCCAAAATCTTAGCAGCGCTAAGCCCCCCTTTCGTGTTGCCACGGGATCTCTTGAAAGCTCCCAGTTAACTTATATACACACACATCCTTATTTTTAGCATCTAGTATTCCAAGAGATCAGGGAATTTTTAGAGCCAGATTTGGCTGAAAACCCAGATGGAATAGTCATTTGAAAAAAAAAAATTCTCACAATTTCTTATTACAGGATTGCTTGATCGCAGTTTGAAACCCTTTTCCTGTTCTGGCCTGTTCCCGTTGGCACATCGCCGTCCCATCTCGTCTTGGTGCTTACTCTAGAAATCAGCCAGCGGTACGCTAACCAACCAGGAAACCCCGTGAAAAGTGTGGTTAGTTTGCAGTATTCACAGCCTCGGGGCGTAGGCAAGAGAAAGCCCCGTCTGGTGCTAGTGGGATAAAAATGTTGGTGCCTGACTCATATCCATAACTCTCGGGTTTGGTTTATCGCTCTTCCAGACTATTCTGTTTGTCTTTGAGAATGCCTTCGTGGAGCTGGCCAACTTATCTTTGTGAGATCGTGATAGAAACTCCTCTGCTGGAACTTGGAAAACAGTATGCTTTATCAGTTTCTTTTCTTAGTCTGGAGACACATGTGAACCATTTCTGTCATTTTTTGCTCACTTTCTATGATGACCGACCGTGTAGAGGTGGAAGGGGAGAGCCATGTTCCCATCACTTTTTCCTGACGAAAGAAGGAAAGTCGTTTAAAAGGAAGACAATTCCAGAAGGTGGTAGTTCCTAAGATTATAATGAAAGGGGAGGAGTTGCTAGCGAAGAGCTGGAAGGCCATCAGGACACAAGAAAGGAAGGGCTTTGGACCCTTTTCATTCTCGGCCATATATGGATTACACTGCACGTTTTGCTTTTGTTGTTAAAGATTCCAGTGTACTAAAAGGGACTCAGTTCGATTAAGACTTCCTGGACTGGAAAAGAACAGTATTCACTCTTCTGTACCAGTTTAACTTTCTCCTTTATGTGCTGTGCAGTGAGGACGCACTTTCCTCACATTTGACGGATGACGGATGGGAATATGTCAGAGGGGGCCACGTGTGACGTGTGCTGGGATTGGGAAGTCCAAGTTAATAGCCTCAGTTGTTGGGAATATATCGTCACAAGTGTAATGAGACACAATCAACTCTTTAGACTGTAATCATCCCTTAAATCTCCGGAGCAAGGATCATTATCTGCTGCAGAAGATGGGGATCTGGTTCATATTACATAGCGGGAGCTCTAAAGAGTCCTGCCATCCAAAGCCAGAGCCTTCATCCGGCAAGTGACCTTGGACACCAGCTTGTCATCCCTGATGGCCGGTAATTGTCCAGATTTCGGTTTCTGAGGGGTCTAATTTTCACTCCAGAATGACTGCAGGAAGGTCTCTGCCCACGGTGGTGCCAGACAGCCAGGCACCAGGTTGCACGGCTCGCAGCTAGCGTGGTGAGTCATGTGCTCTGTGCTCCTCGGGAGCAGGAGGGCAACATTTTGCTTTTCAGGAATGATCAGATAGCTCGTGTCTTTCAGGTTCCTGTTGCCTGGACCTAATCTCTCTCCACGAAGTGATCCGCACTCCATGCACACAATCCCACAGCCCCGCTTTACTCCAATCAGCTCCTGACATTCCCGGGTAGAGCTGGGGACACTGTGGTGGTGTTTTTGCTCGTGTCCTTCGTTTACAGTCCATCCTTCTCATTCATGGTGCTCTGCTCTGTAAGTTCATCGTGAACACTGAATCAGCCAAGACTGACCCGTCACTCCTAGGGGCCAATCAAGGTTAGGCTCTGATAACTTCTGGTCACATTGGCCCCATCAACCTGCCACTAAAGAACCTTGCTTTTTGTTTTTTGTTTTTTTAAAGTTTGTTCATTTTGAAAGAGAAAGAGAGAGAGAGAGAGAGAGAGAGAGAGAGAGAAGGTCCCAAGCAGGCTCCACACTGTCAGTGTGGAGCTCAACACGGGGCTGGAACCCACAAATCATGAGATCATGACCTGAGCTGAAACCAAGAGTTGGAGGCTTAACCAACTGAGCCACCCAGGCGCCCCTAAAGTACCTTGTTTTATGCGTGTTTCTGTTTAAAGACACCTAAGTTAATTCATTAGCTTTGAACTCACAGACAGCGGCACCACACATTTCGGGGTTACAAATAAATTTTAGCGGATGGGTGAATTCACAAAAATCGAATCTGTGAATAATGAGGAGAGGAGGAATTCTTTTTTTTTTTTTTTTCACAAATATCCGTTACCACAAGAAAGAAGTCACGCCTGGAGTTACCTGACTTCTTTTGTACTCTGAATCTTGCGGGTGCAAAAGTCGATCTTTAAGCTTGTGGTGATGAAGCAGGATTTTCTGCTGCCCTGTTTTTGGTGGTTGCAGCGAAAGCGATGGAAAATGCCATGGCCTCTGGAGCTGCTCTCAGGATGTTCCGTCTTTCTGGGTGATGAATTAGGTCCCTTTGGAAGCTTTCCTGCCTGTCCGTCTGGCATCATTATATCTAGACTTCAGCACTTCCTCGTTGAACAGGGAGGAGAGGAGTGATTTTGAAGCTTTTGTAAAAAATGGCACCTTGAATAACCAGCTGGGCGAGGCGAGAGGCACATCTACCCATCTGCCCAGCAAGGTGTGAACAGCACGTACCGCCGATGGTTAGCTTACAGTTTCACCTTTTACTTCCTGTTTTCTCTTTAAAGTTGCTTTAGGAGAGCATGGCTGGAAGCTGAAGGAGAGTTTCATGTGGTCGGGGGTCAAGGACGTGGCCTGATTTAAGGGAGCCCACCCACCATGACTTTGCTTCTAGCATCATTGTCAAACCTCCTGCCGGCAACACTGTGCCGGCCTCCGGGCCCTGGTGGGGGCTGTTGGGCGCAGGGTCAGGAGGAGCTGGGGTGGCCCGCGTTCTGCTTGCGAGACTGTGTGTGGTCAGGTGCTGGGCCACGCTGGCTGAGGTTCACAGCTGTTGCTCCCCAAGCTGCTGACTTCCCTTGGCCGGCCAAGGTCGGCTTGGGAATTCCTGCCGAGCGTCTGGTTCAAGGATGCCTGCGGCTCCTCGGCAGCCATGTGTCTGTCAAGGCAAATTGGAATTGAGGAGAAGGGGGCTCCCTCTGGTGCTTTCAGCCGCGACGAAGAGATCGGCTGAGCAGTGACGGTTTCCGTGACTGTCCTGCGGGAGGAAAGCTTACGTGCGTCCTTTCTGTAAGGGTTTGAAGCCCGATGGATTAGGCGTAGTGGGAAAACCATTAAGTGACTTGGATTTCCATCATGACTGTTTCTTCCCCTTTACTGAATGGTTCAGATAGAGCCATGGTCCCTACCTGCTGGTCAGCTGGGTACACCTTGGCTGAGCGAAGAAAGATGGTCTGGAAGTTGGCACTTCCCAAGGTTCGCAGCAGAGGGAAGTCATGAAATCTGAGCCCTTCCTGACCCTCTCCTTTCTCATCTTAGGGTGTTTATAACTGGTTTGTGTCCTTTTAGCTTCTGTGGAAAGACCTCCGTGTACCGCAGAATAGGAAAAGAGAAGAGACCTAATCTGAAGGGGGTGAGGGGTGTCTGTCTATCAAGGAATGGCACTAATATTGTGCTATTTTATCAGATGATGGCTTGGTGTTTTCTCTTAGGAGGCATTGAGAAAAGCAGCTGTCACCAGAATCTCATGTCCTGTTTCTGATTTACAGCTCTTCTGTAATCTTTGGAAATGGCACACGACTTGAGAAATTGTCAGTAGATAATGAACAGCCAGCCATGCCCCTTCTTCCGAGGGCACGCTGAAACACGCGAGGGAGGAAATGGCCAAGAGGACAAGACGTTTTGTTCCTAGTACAACAACAAGTCTTAAATCGCCTCCTCCCTCCCCATAATGCATTCAGCTTTCCATTCGAATGAGGGGTTTTGTTTATGGCTTAATTTCCCTGATGTCTACAGTGAGCGTGCACAGATAGGGCAGTCCCTGGTTGGGTAGTAATGTCTCTGATGCGACAAAGGAGGGTCTCGGCTGAGATGCTGGATGTCTGCTGGTCCGGGGGAGCGGACGTGGACGAGAGCCTGACTGGACAAGGGTGTCTTAGTCCAACCCTTGAGTCTATATAGTTTGAAACAAGAAAAAAACCCAAAGCAAGGGCAGGTCTGTGTACAGCTGTCGCTGGGCTTTATTTTCTGCATAATTGTCTTGTCTTCTAGGCTAGAGTTACAGAATCTTGACTCAGAGCTCCGGATTCAGGTGTTAGGCTTACTACTCTCACGGAGTAGCATCACCGCCATAGGCGTAAAAAGTGGTCAATCAGAATTGTAACCATAAACTAACAGTCAAAAGACGTAATGTTGAGATTAAAACGGGCATTTGGGAGTCAAGCATAACGTGCTCCCAAGAACGCATTGATTATCTGGTGCTTAGTTACCTAAAACGCTTTTAAGTTTTTAATTGGTGAATTACATCACCACTTCATGTTCGTTTTGGCCAGAGCACATACACGTTTTCCGTAGCCACGTGTGATGTAGGAAGCTGGATGGTGAGGAGGGAGCCCCTTTAAATGTTTTTCTTCTAGGCAGCTGCCTGGGGGGAAGGGACACAGGAGTGGGTGGGGAGGGGTGAGGCAGTCAGCCAAGGGTCAGGAGCTTTCAAGACGCTGCACTTGTGAAGGTGCCCGAAGCCCCTGATTATAGAGAGCAGAAGCCCAGGATGCAAGACTGGATTTTGTCAAATCGGTGATGACAGAATTGCGACAGAGGAAACACTCAGTTTAACTGAACATCATTCATTCAAAAATGGGAGTGACTTTTACTTAGTGATTCTCCTGGTATTTATGAAAAATGGATTTACTCAGGGAATTGCCTGAGAGTCACGAAGGTGATGTTTATATTACCGGGACAGGTCTTTTCCTGGGTGCTCACTGGTGGCCACTGGGTTGGCCTTGCTCTCCTGCTGTGACTGTTCACTAGAGCAGCCGTCTGTCCATGGGGACACCTGTGAGCATGGGGAGAGCCTCTCGGGGTGGAAGAGGCTTCCCCCAGGGAGCCTGTGAAGGATCCTTGTGTATGCCGGCTGGCTTAATAAAGCCGGAAGAGGGGAGACATCGGCCGGTTTGCACAGCAGAGCCTGTAATAGACTTGGGTTTTACAAGAGTACGAACGGGGGCCCAGAACCTGTGAGAATAGCATCTGGAAGCTGCTTCTGAGACTTGAAGACCTTCTAAAGAGACGCAAAAAAAAGAAGTTTATTTTCAGTGAAGATGGGATCGAGGCAAGCCGGGTGTCTCTGGGCCAGGCAGTGGGATTTTGACTCCTCAAGACTTCCTGTCCTGCACAGCCCCCATCCACGCACTCCTCCCCGGGCACCTGCTGAGTGCCTGGCGTGCCCTAGACCTGGGTGGGGAGGAGGCAGCATCTCGGCTCTGTCCGGGTTTAGCTTGCTCTGGGCGATATTGATGGAATGGTGATGTCAAACAGGAAGGCTGTCTCTAGAAGCTGACTTTAGGTCATCCCCCTCGTCTGTTAACATTTACACACACCCTGAAGTAAAAAGAGGGAATTGTCATCAGATGGCCTTCTGGAACGTGCTCATTGATGTGGGCCTGGCCACGGGGATTCGAAGTTGAGTAGTTGAGTAGGACATAATGGCTGCCCTTGACACGGGGAGGCCAGCAGGTAGACAACAGAGGGTGGTAGGAGGTAACCAGAGGCAAGTCTGGGTGTCCCGTTCACGAAGAAGAGGCAGTCACATCACACGGGGACACCGAGGACACGTGTAGATTTCAGGGGGCCAGCAGGGATGTGGGAACAACTCTGGCTCGAGTGATGAGGGGAAACCAGTCAGATTCAGTCCGACGGGCAAGAAATACAGAGTTCTGGATTCAGATCAGCTGCATACAAATCGCAAGGAGGGCACTTACTGCCCCCAGCAGCTTGTCAGATTGAAAGAACTAAACAAACCAACACCAGTGGTCAGTTTCATGCCATTCTTTGAACAGAGGAGGGGGTTGTTTTCCTGACGGTTTATGAAGAGGAAACACAAACCCAGCCCCACCGTGGGGGGCAGGACGGACACTCTCAGGCCTGGTCCCGCGCACCTCGCCTGCGTTGGCACATTTTCTGGCAGAGCGCGTCCGTGGAAAATGATGAGACATCGTTCTGTGTAAAACGTGGTCCGCGTTCCAAAATGGTCTTGCCTCCCTTCCAGTTGCTTCCATGGAATGGACTTTTATCGAATGGGGTGGTGAGGGATTAACTGCGGCTCCTTTCATAATCTGTAAGCTCAGAAACTTCCCAGGATTATTCAGCACCGCAGCCCCAGGTTTGATACCGTAGTAAGTTGCTCAACAAGGATTTGGAGACGGATGCAGGGAATGAGGGGCCACCGTTAAGTCAGCCTCCGGGGCTGAGCGTTTTAAGGGTGTGTTTGCAAAGAGAGCGAAAGAAGCTTCTTGCCTCTTAGAGAGGAGGCAGGCTTACACGTCGGGGCACGCCCGGCCTCCTGGTACCATTTAGTGGGTCCGATCTGTTCAGATTGTGTCCTTGATGGAGCTGCAGGATGGGCAGGGCACTTCATGACTAATCTAAGGCAGCTGACATAGTTGTTTTTAAACATAAGGGGAGCTGGGCTCTTCTTCATGGGGAGGACGTTTCAGTACTGTTTGTGCTGAAATGGACAACATGACTCCTTGCCAAATGTAAAAAAAGAAGATCTTTTTATTCCCCCGCATGTGTAAACCCTCTAAACACAACAGTGTTCAGAGGAAGGTAAGGCACCATCTGGTTCGCTGCGTAGTAGCCTATTTCTTATTTTTGTTACTAATTTATACTGAGAGGATGACACATAGAACAGGATGAAATTTTTAGTTACGCAACACGCCCAAGGATTGTTAAGCCCTCTGTTGTCTCAGAAACACGAAAGACACCCTTAGGTGGGATGAGTCCCATCCCTGAGCACCTTGGCCGATGCAAAACGGGCCGTGTTTTCCTTGTGCAGGCCTCGGTCAGCACTTTTGACAATGGAAGACCCAACAGGTAATTGGGACTAAGTTCAGCAGGATTTAGAAGTCTCGTATTCTTCGTGTCTTTGGAGGGATGAAGGTATTGAAGTGACTCGGAGTATTTGCTGGGTTGAAACCAGAAAACAACACCGTTGTCTGACTTCCAAGTCCAAACACTATGTGCTTGGCCTGGATCACCCTGTGCCATGTAGAACAGCAGCCCTGGGCTCAAGGTACATACAATGCATGAAGTCGTGGAAAACCGAGAACTGATACAGACCAACGTGCATGTTGGATTGCCTTACGTGGGTTTGTAGTAATCTTTTTTTTTTTTTTTAAGTTTATTTGTTTATTATGAGAGAGAGAGAAGAGAGACAGAGAATCCCAAGCAGGCTCTGCACTGTCAGTGCAGAGACCTACATGAGGCTTGATCCCATGAAACCGTGAGATCATGACCCGAGCTGAAACCAACTGATGTTCAACCAACTGAACCACCCAGGCGCCCCATGTAGTAATCTGATTGCCCTTCCTGAACTGAAGGAGAACATCTTTTCATTGCTCTCTACTGAGTTGGAGAGAGAGTGTCTTTTATGGCTAGAAATTTCCAAAATCCTGCCATCTGCTCTTATTTATTTATTTATTTTTTGAACGTTTATTTATTTTTGGGACAGAGAGAGACAGAGCATGAACGGGGGAGGGGCAGAGAGAGAGGGAGACACAGAATCGGAAACAGGCTCCAGGCTCTGAGCCAACAGCCCAGAGCCCGACGCGGGGCTCGAACTCACGGACCGCGAGATCGCGACCTGGCTGAAGTCGGACGCTTAACCGACTGCGCCACCCAGGCGCCCCATATCTGCTCTTATTTTTTAGGAAAATATTTTTCTGAGTGATTTAACCCATTACCACTTCACTAACCGTTCTTTGTGAATTCTGTGGTCAGCCATCTTTCCAGGGAAAGATACAGCCTTCATGTCTCCATGCTTTTCCTGCAGACCTTTGACTCCGTTCAGCTTTGTGCTGGGAAGGTTTTAGCGTCAGTTAGTCGTGGGCTTGATCTGGGGCAGACATTTCCCTCTTCCTATGGAGCGACCGAAGGGCTGATCTAAGAACCCAAGCCCTTCCTGTCTGCTTTAACAGAAGTTAAGTAACAATAGTAGCTAAATACTTTTTTTAAAGTTAAATTTTGATCTAAGAATTAAATCTTGAGTTTAGATTTAGAGTCGAATCTTGGCTGGCTTTTGTGCGGGCAAGCTACTGTTTACAGGGTAGGTCTTATTGGGTACGTTGTTCTGAATAAGTAGGAATTGAGAGACCACATTTTTCAAAAAGCCTCAGACACCCCTTCTCCTTCTGGGTAGCGAGATTTTCGTCTACAAAGGATGGATCAATTTAGCTGTCAAAATGAAAGCTGAGAGGCCAATTGCCCATGCAAATTATCCACTTGTGCAAGCCCTTCAAAATTGCCTGCACGAAAAGCGAGCCTGCCCTTTGGAAATTTGGCACATGGTGGCAGAAAGAAGAAAGTAGTCACTCTTCAGAGATGGTGGTGTCCTTAGAGAGCCGATTTTAGAAATTGCTCATTTCGAGCGGTTCCTTAGTTCTTGGCAACTTATTTGCTTTAATATAAGAAGTCGTTTCTGCTCCCTCTCTTTCTCTCCCTCTGTTCCCATGTGTCTTGGCGGCTCAGAATACATCTCATCATCTGATGTGGGAGTTAGGGGATGGGAGGTGTTTCGCTCGAGCTTTACTCCAGCCCCTGAGGCGCGATCTGTCTCCTCCAGGGTCAGCAGCTCCTACCGGCTTTCAGTACTCAGCCAAGGATGACTGTGCACAAAGACCAAATGAAAGACAATTGGGTTGCTCTCTTCCCAGATGCTAAGATGAGTCAACGCTTTGAGAAATGAAATCTCAGCTTCTGCCGTCCGTTTTCCGCAGGCCTCAGCTGTGTTTAATGTTTGCAGGCCACCACATTTCACAGTGACTGTCACCTGTCTGATGGAGGGAGCCGTCTCGGTGGGTCTGGGTGTGAAAGCTCCAAATGGAAGTGTTTTCTCTTTGTCTTTGGGCTCAACTTTCGGAAGTGCCTGCTCCTCTGTTTGGTAAGGTAGGATTTTCCTCTGCTGGTCTGAGAGCCAGGTGACTGCATCATGAAGTGACCCAAATGTGAGGCCCGGTGTCTCCATGGGATGATGCACTGTCCATGGAGCCCCAGCCGTGGCTGGGGCTGCTCTCCAGGTGTTCCTAAACATTGGCCCTAAGACAGCCAGGGGTTTATGAAAGGGAAATTGTGACATCTGGCACTGGTCTTTTAATTTTTTTTAATGTTTATTTATTTTTAAGAGAGGGAGAGAGAGAGAGAGAGAGAGAGAGAGAGAGAGAGAGAGAGAGAGGAGGATGGATAAAGAAAGAGAGAGAGAGAGAGATACAGAATCCGAAGCAGGCTCTAGGCTCTGAGCTGTCAGCACACAGCCTGACGCAGGGCCCAAACTCACGAACCGTGAGATCATGACCCGAGCCGAAGTCAGAAGCTTAACCGAATGAGCCACCCAAGTGCCCCCGGGCACTTGTCTTTTAAAAATGCTCAAGTATGGCAACCAAGGTGTCAATACATTATATTTAAAAAAAAAAAGGATGATAAAATTGAGACTGGAACAGTAAATGACTTGCCCAAGATTATAAAAAACAAAAATGCTCCTGAGATAACCCTCAAAGTGATTCTTTAGTAGCCGGTATGGATCAATATGCGGCATTGTTTGTACAGAAAATAATCGCCTGGTGACTAAAGAGATCATGTCTGATTCAGGAAAAGTCCCTCCAAAGGGTGAATTCCTGGAGCCCCAGAACCCTTCCGCGCGACTCTGTCTTGATGCTTGCCATTCTTCCGCACATCCTGTGCTCAGCTGTGATGTAGGAGAATGTCTGGTTGACCATATATACCGATAAGGAAAGGAAGGCAAAACCGTTTCCTTTTTGGGTAAAGTGTTACTGTATAGTTACAGCTTTCAACACCTGATTTAAGTGTTTTTTGCTTTCCCCCCTCTCTGTACATTGTTTGTGTCGCACACTCACGTGTAAGATCTCTGGCTTTCAAAAGCCACGGCTGTTTGCCCTGGTGCCGTGCTAATGAAAACACTGCTTAATTCAGATGCTGTTGGCAACTGCAGAATTTGGCTGGGGGGCCGCACAGATTCTATCCGCTGGCCAGTGCACGCAAGCCTGTGGCCGAAGGAAGATCTTCCAAAAAAGGGGAGAATCCTGGGGCGCCCGGGTGGCTCAGTCGGTTAAGCAACTGACTTCGGCTCAGGCCATGATCTCGCGGTTCGTGAGTTCGAGCCCTGCGTTGGGCTCTGTGCTGACAGCTCAGAGCCTGGAGCCTGCTTAAGATTCTGTGTCTCCCTCTCTCTCTCAGCTGCTCCCCCTGTCTCTGTCTTGCAGAAATAAATTAAAATCATTAAAAAAAATAAAAATAAGAGAAAAATCCTGAGTTGGGACACTTTTTAATGCTGCTCTCAGCATTTACAAATCGTAATGGCAAACAACGTTCAAAGTTTAGGTGGTGATAGTCAACTGAGCAGCAGACCTATCTTTAAAAGAAAGCAAAACAACTAACTTTAAAAATTTGAGCCCTAGGGTGCCTGGGTGGCTCAGTCGGTTAAGCGGCCGACTTCGGCTCAGGTCATGATCTCGCGGTCCGTGAGTTCGAGCCCCACGTCAGGCTCTGGGCTGACAGCTCAGAGCCTGGAGCCTGTTTCAGATTCTGTGTCTCCCTCTCTCTGACCCTCCCCTGTTCATGCTCTGTCTCTCTCTGTCTCAAAAATAAATAAACATTAAAAAAAATTAAAAAAAAATAAAATAAAAATTTGAGCCCTGACCTTGTCTTGAATGTAAAGCAGTCAACAGTCTTACATTTGGGGAGATCGAAATGAACCCACTCCACTGGCCAGACCCTAACACCAGCTGGCATCAGCCTGGGGCCCAAGGACGGGGGCTGTCCCTCAGACGCACTTGGGATGGGACTGGACAGGCCACCACTGTCCCCACATACATTCTTCATCACCTCCTGCTGTATGGGCCTTTGCTTTTCCTCTTCCCATGGGTTTCCTGAATGCTCGAAGTTTTGCTTAGGAGTCTAGTGGGTGCAGCTGGGAGCAGAGGTCCATCCTCCTCCCTCCTGCCAGGGGCCAGGCTGCCTGCAGTGGCTTATGTCCTTCAGTGTCTGCACCTTGTCAGAGCGGCCGGGTGTCTGTCGGCTGCCTCTTGTGTGTTCGTCCCCGACCCCTCTCCTTTTCCTATGTGTCCTTCCTTCCCCTGTCCCCTGTCCCTACTCTCTGCCGTGTTTCCCTCAATTCTTTTCTCTGTTCCTGCTGCTGGTACCTCCTTTTCTTTCCTTATTGGCTGGGGCTTTCTGACAAACCCTCAGCCTGCAGGAGCCTGACTTCGCTTCGGGCAGCATTTTTCTTTACCCATTAAATGTTCACTGATGATTTCTCCGAGCACTGGCCAGCGGGGCACGTGTATTTGAGGCGAACAGTGGAGATGGTCAGAGGTGAGTTTGTGCAGGAACAGCAAAGTTAGGGACCGTGTCAGAAAGGGGCACCGTGTGCACGGAGAGAGTCCTTGATTCCCTCCTGCCCCCATCCCCGTCTGCCTGTGGATTCCCCAGAGTGTTCTTCCCAATGAAACCAGTGGCATTGGACCAGTGAGCAAACAACAGTAATATCCTTTACTTAATTTGTATTTTAATTCATCGATTCACAGATTCTCATTGATGACGTTACCGTCTTACATTCAAAGACATTCATTCCTCATTTGCCACGCAGTTTCTAGGCTGTCTCTACACAAGTAATATTTTGTGAAAATGGTCTGTGATTTATAATTGTGTGGGTTTTTTTTTTTTTTTTTTTAAGTTAGCATTTTAACACGTGGAATTCTCAGCGACGGCTGCTTCTGGCCTCCGCTTCCTCCTCTTCTGGTGTGTCCCTCCACGGAGCTGCCGTATCGATCTTCCTAATTACCACTCTCCTTCTGGTACTTCACTGAGCTTTCGGTGACGCCCACCCTTTGGATGAAATCTTATCTTTTTCTCATGATGACGTTCCCTAACTGGCTTCGTTTCTCCTCTGTGAGTTCCTTGGAGTGGTTCCTTGAAGGAATCTTCCTCCAACTCGGCCATGCTTGGGAGTGGCCTCGCACACATGCCCATTGATGCTCTCCCTTCCTGCCCTTCCGCCTTGGGTCCCACTTGGAACCCATTCTCCTGCTGGCTTTCTGGTTTTCCTCCACAAATCTGAGGACAGGACGGCTTTCTGTCCGTGGTCCTCGCAGCTCTAGTCCTGTTTCTCCACCTTAGCTGACTTGCTTTGTTCCCCCGACCCCGTTCAGTCAGCACTGTTGCAAACTCTCATGTGCTGGCCCCATGGTTGGGGTTTCCGTCCACACACCCTGCCCCACTGGTGGTACTAGACATTGGCACTTCAACCCAGCATGGCTCTGGCCACATGGTTCTTTGTTCCGTATGAGGATGCGTGGGGATCCCTGTCTCATCTACTGCCTGCTTCACCTGTAATGCACCCCCCACTCCAACTACGTCATCGTCTCCTTGAATATCCCTTATTTCCCAGATCACGTATCTCTTCTTCCAGGAAGCTCTCCTTGCTCTTCTGCCTGGAAGCAACTTCCTGTCCTCCAATTTCAGAGGGTCACAGCATCACGTGGCAAGGATGAGCTCCCGAGTGCGTAATTGGTTCTTGCTTTGTCTTTTTACCACCTAAAAAAAACCCCAATTAAATCGGGTCTTGAGAGTTGTTACTATACATTGACTACCATGGGGCTGTGCTGTACATGGAAGTTAACTAATTGGCTGAATACAAGATGTTCCTTAGTTGAGCCCTATGGCCACTGGGAAAATTCTAGCAAGTTGGGAAACCCTGGTCCAACAGTTTATGGGTTTCCTGAGCACCTGGTGGGCTTTCTTTCCATGACTCCATTAAATATCTTTATGATACCAGGTGGTCTCATCCGTTTTCCTTTTAGGTCTTGTGATTTTACTGTGGCGCAATTGTTAAATTGAGCTTTTAAGACTGGCCTGAAATTTTCATTTCTCTCACGTATCTGTAGAAGAAAGGCCACCTCTCAGCTGACCTTTGGTTTCTAGAAGAATGTTTAAATCTACATTTTTCCTCATTCTGATTAGGTCGGGCTGGGGAGGTTGCATATTTTTGCAGAAAGCCGTGTGCTGATGGGCACTTAATGAGTTATAATTGATGTTTAAGTTTTATTTATGCATTTCAGTGAAGAGAGCGTTTTAAGAGCCTGTGAAGGTGGCTACAGGGTGCAACTTCTAGGAAGGGGGTTTGTTGTTTGTGAATCACCACGGGCTGCTGCACGGCTAGTTCTCGCACAACTGTGTGACGCGGTGGTGTTTCTGGAGTGAGTCTGAGAACTCTGATGCAGAGGACTCAGGACGCCGTTTTGACTGAAGTTGATCCTAAGCTAAAAGACAAAAGAATAAGAATAACATGGGATTGAGTCAAATGGGGACATTTATATTTTAATAAAACATAAGCCATTTCTTGTTTAATGGGCGGTTAAAGATCCACTTTAAAATATTCCGACCTCTAGCCCGAGGCAACCCTCTGGGGCATCGTAGTTTCTTTACCTTTTGACTTTCTTCGCAGTTTTCTAGAAAATATGTCAGTGATTTCCGGTTTATACATCAGTTAATTTGTGACCTTCCTGGGAGAAGGGGCACCTGGCTGGCTCAGTCCAAGGAGCACGTGCCTCTTGATCTCAGGGTTGTGAGTTCGAGCCCCACGTTAGCTGTGGAGCCTACTTTACCCACCGAGCCATCGTCCGTGACTTTAACTTAGGTCTTTGTAAGCTCACACTACCTCGTTTCCGTGGCTTCTCCGGAGCCCACACTCCTCGGCACGTGTGGGTGCCGTGCTCAATGTGGTGTATGCCTTTAGAGGGAGAAGCAGTCACCCAGGCAAGGGTTCACCTTCCAGAGTAGAAGGTCCTCATGCTGTTCACCTGACCGGCAGGCACCAAGGTGGGAAAATGTCGTTTTCACTATTGACGGAAACATGGGCATAGGAAGACCCTTTCAGGGCATGTGCCCCCAAATCCTGCTGCGGGAACTGGTTTCCAGTTTAAGCCGCAGATTCCAAAGGGAGGTGTGTTTACACCAAGCCCTGTGAACTCGGTGGGGGGTTTGGCCACTTGAGTGTGGCCTTTTCACAGGGAAGAGACTGGATTTTGAAGCCAGAAAGTTGGAGCTAGAGTCTCCGGCCGTCCATGCTGTGGCTGTCCCTGCCTGGATTGAGCAGGGACATCCTCTCCCTGCACTGTTTATCTGGTGGCGTCGATTCTGAATTTTTACGGTGTCCTTTTTGGCCTTCGTGTCTTTCGCCACTTAAGAGGCTGGCCATCCTCCACAGGCGTGGCCCTTGGATGTCCTAGCTGAGGGACCACATCAGCTAATTTGTGCCCTCACTGAGGGAGGATAGGAGAACTCAGCCTCCAGACCTAATTATCAGCCCTGTTTTAAGTTTAATTCTGACACACGCGGGTCTATAGAAATTGCCAGGAATTCCTGGCACTAACGGGTGGCTGTGTCCAACCCTGTCACTTAAATCTTGATAAAGACATAAACAAAGAAACGTTGGTGCTCATTTTAAAGCAGATTTTAGGGCGCCGGAAGAGAGGTTGGTGTATTGAAACACGCCATTTTATAAAGAAGTTCCAACTAACGTGTCTGTTGCCACACCCAAAGGAGATGTTACTGGGGTGGGAGAAAGGAATTGGCCAGTCCTAGGAATTTTTCCTGGGCTGAGCATGCCTTCTCACCTTGGGGAGAGCTCCCTTACTCCTCTTTTGGCCTCAAGGGTTCGCATCTGTACCTCCTCTTTTCCAAAGGATGATGTCATGGGCTTTCAAGCACTCAGCCGGGACCACACTGGGCTTGGCTGTGCTGCAGTGTGGGAGCGCACCTGTGCTGTGCGCGCGTTTCTGGGCAATTCTGAATGTGTCGCCTTGGATTTGCCCCCTTTGCTTCCTGTGAACGAACCGAAAGCACCTCATGGAGGCAAGGAGCCTCATGGAGAGACAGGGTCACTTAGCCACCGGCTACCCTCTGGCCTCTGAACCTCAGGACTTCCAAAAGGCTGATTTCACCAGATATAAAATTTTACAGACTTCCAGATGCTGTGATTCATTTGATTTTCTGCAGGCAGATGGTCTTTAGGTAATTACTGAAGTAGACAGTGTGGGAATCATTGCATAGAGGAATAGCCAGAATGTTCCAGAATGTTCCAGGAAGTTCTTGTCTTTTTTTTCTCATAATTATTCTCAGCTGCTACCCAAGGGTATGTATTGGGATAGGCAGCATCAGTGTGTTCCAGGCTTATGGCAGCCAGGAGCTGACGAGCTGGGAGAGTAGAAAGAAACCACACGAACTAGGACAACAGAGTAAGCGTGGGGCCATGAGGGGCAGTATTTGAAGTAACGGGCATCCTTTGGTACACATGGACGTATTTCTTTATGAATCAGAAACTGAAAGTAACCTATTTCTTCGACTTCTGGCATACATTGTTCTAGGGAGGCTGGTGTCTTGCATTAGTCTGTCACATCATAGTTCAAGTTTTTAGGATTTTAATATGAAACCGAGGAGCTTGGGTAGAGATTACTTGGTCGAATGAGATTACTTGATTTTATGGTTTACAGTTCTTTTCCTTATAAGGTCTCACATTGTGCGTCATATATATTAACGTGTAAATAAAAATAGAAGCTCAGATTTTTGGTATAGTTTATTCTATACCTTCTGCCTTTATCTCTTATTTTTCAAATGCATTGCTTAAGTACAATATAGTCTCCAAAATGGGATGAAAGAGCTACCATAAAGTGGGTAAATTCACACAACCAATCTGAATCTGATGTTCACAATGCTTAACGTAATTCACACGGGTTTGAAATGATGGTCCTTTTGGTCGTTTCATGGGACTTGTTTCCATATGTTGACCGCATTTGAATTTTTATTTCTAATTTTCTGAAGAGAGAGACCCATTGGTGCGTGGGATATTAGACTAGGATCATGGTGTTGTGATTTCCAAGCTGTCCTGGGTCGCTTTGCTTTCAGTCTTCACTGCTAAAGCAGCTTGCGCTGGTTGTGCAAGGTGTTGATGGAACTTTCTAGAATTGGTAAACAGTGACCACAGCCTCCTGTAACATGGACTCATAGGATCTATTTTTTTTTCTCTTCTTTTTTGCAGTGCTGGTGTGTGAGTGCAGGTGCTGTGGATCCCAAGTGTGATACATGATCGAGGAAACGCTCCACCCCTTCCCTCCTTGGTAAGTCAGACACCTCAATGGGAAACGAGGAAACCGATGGTTGTATAGATGGAGAGTGTGATAGCTTATGACATAGCAACACTCGCCTCTGCTGTTAAAAATGGCAGTGAAGTGGGGCGCCTGGGTGGCGCAGTCGGGTAAGCGTCCGACTTCAGCCAGGTCACGATCTCGCGGTCCGTGAGTTCGAGCCCCGCGTCGGGCTCTGGGCTGATGGCTCAGAGCCTGGAGCCTGTTTCCGATTCTGTGTCTCCCTCTCTCTCTGCCCCTCGCCCATTCATGCTCTGTCTCTCTCTGTCCCAAAAATAAATAAACGTTGAAAAAAAAAAAATTAAAAAAAAAAAAATGGCAGTGAACGAGCAGGCTTTCAGAAAGGAACCGAGACATGGAGAGGTTAAGTAATCTGCTCAAGATTTCACAGGTAGTCAGAGGTAGAGATGGAACTGGAACCCATGTTCTTTTTTTTTTTCTTTTTAAAAAATGTTTATTTATTTTTGAGAGAGAGAGTGAGAGAGAGAGAGAGAAGGCGGGGCAGAGAGAGAGAGAGAGAAGGAGAGAGAGAATCCAAAGCAGGCCCTGTGCTGTCAGTGCAGAACCCAACGTGACTTGAGCCCACAAACCGTGAGATCATGACCTGAGCTGAAGTTAGAGGCTTAACCAAATGAGCCACCCAGGCGCCCCTGAACCCACGTTCTTAACCCTAACAGAGTACTGCCTCACAGAACTAGCAATGCCTTCTGAGAATAAGGCAGACACGCTTTTTAATGTTTTCCCTTACTAGAAATACTCATGTCCTTAAGGAGAAGGTCACAATCATAAAAAAAAAAAAAAAGAAAAGCTCACAATAAATATTAAGAAGTTTGTTTTTCAAACAGCAATCTAAATCAGGAGAGGGCAAACTTTTTCTTAAAAGGGTGGCATAGTGAATATTTTAGGATTTGCAGACGAGACGTAAATGAGCAAATGTGGCTGTGGGGCTCTGTTCTAGTAAAACCTTACTTACAAAGACCACTGAGCTGGATTTGGCCCTCAGGCTGTAGCTTCCTGAGCCCTGATCTGCACACTTACAATGCTCAAAGATCTCACACCACTGGGGAGAATGAGTGTGTTTCAGTGGCCAGTAGGTATGAGTTCTTTAACAGAATTTAGCTTGGATGCTCAGATTTAATAAGTGACTTTTAATGAAGTCTACTGTAACTGCAAAACCTACCCCTTAGAGTAAGTGCATTTAGTATCCAGTGCTCCACCCAAGTGTATTAATGCGATTCCAGCCCCTAGACGACAGCTTTGCTCAAAGCAGCCTTGACAAGCATTGTTCCTTCAGTGTATTTTGTTAGTCTAGAACGTATAGCTCTTTTACGAAATAGATTCAGATAGCATTTCCTCTTTTGGTGTCTGTACTGTTTCTCAATGTGACATTTTTATTTTGTACCCTTAAACATACTCTTGCTTATACTTATTAGGGCAAACATGCAATGATTTTGGGCTGTCTGATAATTGTGTTGCTCAAAAGTGCTCCGGTACCAAATCTTTCTCCTTTATTATGAGCAAAACCAGATGTTAGTAAGAGTCAAGTTGGAACAAAGTTGACATAGTTAAATCGCGGGGTAACATGGCGATCTCCTTTGCCACACGCATCACACGAGATGGTTCTGTGTTTTGCGTACCTAACTTTTTCTTACAGAAGGATACTTCTGACACCTGAAGGCCTATCTGATGATTGGACTGGTTATCATCAAAAAACATGGGCAAGGGAGAACCAAATAGTTTAATAGCAATAATATAAAAGGTACATTTAGATTATAATAGTAACAGAAAGCTATATAATGGTACCTTATTAACTGGAAAAAATCAGGTTGCAAAATAATATATTTAATAAAATTCCATTCCTCTTACACACACACACACACACACACACACACACACACACACACACACAATCTGTGCACATAAATACATGTGTGTTATAGAGTCTACTAGAACATGTATCAATATGTATCAAACTCTAAATGGATTATCTCTAGGTTTGAGGATGCTTGCCTTTTTTTGAGTCACACATTCACTCTCAAAATTATTCAGGAGTATTATACTTTCACAATCTAAAAAAATAAAAAATGAAAAAGAAAGGAAGAAGTGAATGCTCGTCATAAAAATTATGTAAAAAGGGGGGGCGTCTGGGCGGCTCTTCAGTGTCCGACTTTGGCTCAGGTCATGATCTCACACTTTGTGGGTTTGAGCCTCGCTTTGGGCTCTGTGCTGACAGCTCGGAGCCTGGAGCCTGCTTCGGTTTCTGTGTCTCCCTCTCTCCCTGTTCCTTTTCCACTTGCGCTGTGTCTTTCTCTCAAAAATAAATACACATTAAAAAAAAGAAATTATGTAAAAGAAGGGGAAAATTTCACCCATAATGACTTTGACAAAGACAAACACCATTGTCATTTCATGCAGTCTTTATATATATATATATATATATATATATATATATATA
>NW_024412377.1:6675232-6678890 GCF_014898765.1 Herpailurus yagouaroundi | reverse complement strand
CGCTTAACCGACTGCGCCACCCAGGCGCCCCTATTTATTTTTGAGAGCAAGACAGAGACAGGGGGAGGGGCAGAGAGAGAGGGAGATACAGAATCTGAAGCAGGCTCCAGGATCTGAGCTGTCAGCCCAGAGCCTGACGTGGGACTCGAACTCTTGAACTGCGAGATCATGAACTGAGCTGAAGTCAGATGCTTAACCAACTGAGCCACCCAGGCGCCCCAGTAGGTTTTTGATAAAGAATGTACAGGGTTGAAATAACAGTAAACATAAAATTTTTCATGATTGCTTTTTCACTTGTTATACACTTTTCCTATCATATGCATATGATGATGTATCATATTACCAAAAATTGTTAATAAATCTCATTTTAATGCGTTACAATGTTCTGTCATGTAGAGATACTATAATGCAATTTACTCCTTCTTTTCTTGCTGGACATATATATTACTTTAGGTTAACAAACCCACGGACAGTGCCGAGACAATCAGGCCAAGGGGGGGTAGTACACATACACCTGCATTCTAACCCTGCTTTCCAGCTGCGTGTAGCTCACACTCTGAGCTACATTGTGAAGACGAGACGTTGGGCACATAAAGTATATGCTTCATGAATAATAGTAGCCACTCTCGTCAAGCTTTCTTTTAACTGCAGGTTCAATCATTCATTAGGTCAGAATAGCTGCTGTTGGCTGTTCCAAAACCAAGCAGTTTTAATAAGATCGCCAATTGGCTTTGCAAAGTGTTGTAGATACTAGTACTTCCCCAGTAATATGTGAGAGAGTTTGTTTTGCTAAAACCTCTCTATCACTGAGCGTCATCATCAGTTTTTTTTGTGTCGATTCGATAGTATTCCTTTCTTTTTCTATGATTCATTATTTCCTGATTATGTTATTTGGCTGATCATTTTTTAACTGTGATAATTAACCATTACTTTGAGAAAGAAGGAGAGAGGGAACATTCATATGTGAGAGAACTGTTTGTCTTTATGCTTGTTTAGCTGTTGAAATTCAGCACTTTTCTTACAGATTTTAACAGAATTTGTTTTTAAGAATACTAACTCTTTGTCATTAGTTTTTCTCCACTTCACTAGCTTGTTGACTTTATCGTTTTAAATTTAAAGAAGTTTATTTCAGTGTTGCCAGATATATATATTTTCTCATAATGACACCATCCAGTGCTTAGGGATTTAGTAAGGTTTTTCCTTTCCTTTCTCATGCTATTACTACAAATATCCATCCCTGGAATTCATAGAACAGTTCAGTTATTTAAAAATAGATCCTGCACTTTGTAATTTATCTCATAGTTATAGCCTGCCTTTCTTTTTCCTCACTGACGAAAATCAACCTCCAATTTTACCCTAATGAAAATGTTCAATTAAAATCTTTGTATGAAGGAGGGGGTCTCAGCTGTACATTGCTTCATCCTGCAAACAGAAATCAGGTTTACAGTCAGACGTCTGAAATACTTTCTTTTATTAATCCTCTTTTGGTTAGGGAAAGGTTTAGTTTTGCATTTTGAGATGTTATACAGCTTTTACCTATATTTTTAATAACTCCGTATCAGTACTTTTTGTATAATAGAACTTAACGCATTAGGCTGGATATGATTAAGACATCATCACAGTGCTTTTCCTCTTGTTTCTTGTTTGTGCCTAACTTCTGGGGTTTGCATTAAATGTTGTGTGTTTTGAGTGCAAGACAGACAGCGCTGGTCGAATCACGTACGTATTGGATGGTGTCCTCACTTGTTGAGTTTAGAGCACTCACCTAAAATATGAACTTAATTGTGAATTCATGTGCCTGCAACAGTGGTTTCATGGTTTGTATGTTCCAGAAGATAGAGACTTAGCTAGGTTTCTCTTTTTTGTGATGGAGACTAACCTGGCTTTGGACAGATCCAAAGACAGATCCAGAGACAACTCAGGTCTCTAGCTTTCCTTTTCCTGGTGTTCTAGATTTCTTGGCTGTAAAATAAGGAAAGTGAAAGGACAGCATTTGAGAGTGGGAACAGGCAGTGAGACACTGGACTGAGTTCTTGGAGAGAAAAAGACTAAATAGGAAAACAAACGTGCTCACTGAGCTGCTCTCAGTGTTTCAGTTGGGGCCGTCATGCTGATTGGGATTTTATTTTGTGTTATTTGTGGTGCATTGCTATGCACCTACACAGGTGCATCACTTGCTTAGACCTGCTGAGTGGTTGTATTTTAGGAGAGAGATTAAGCCTGTCATTCTTAATAATATCAGAAATATTAAAGCTGTGGACTCCATTCCTTATTATTCCTGTCCTGTTGCCTTGTCAGCCTGATGGAGAAATCTCCAGGAGGTGATGTGGAGAGGCTTGTGCAGGTCTGATTTGCTTGGTCACATGCAGTGTCCCAAGTTCACTGATGGGTCAATTTTCTGCCTCCACTCTCCACATTAGAACGCGTCGGAATTCCCATTATGGTGCAGGGGAAACCTTGCTTTCTCTCTCGTATGGGATTTTGGCCCTTTTCCTGGTTTGTGTAGGTGAGTGCCTGCCAAGTATGTTTTGTTCTGGTTTTATGACCACTATAAATATTTGTGAATCACAGATGTGTGGTCAAGTTCAGGATCCATTTTTTCCCCTTTGCTTCGTGTTTGAGGCAGGATGGGGATGGCCTGCGTGTGCTGTTCATTCTCCCACACCCAGTAGAGGGGCAGATGTGTGTGGGGTTAATTGCTTGGATTTGAAGATTTACATGTGCATGTAAGGATACTGCCCCCTTGATTAAACTGTGCGTAAGATCTTTTTTGGCGGAACTTTCCTAAGGGTCTAAATATGACCCTGTGTTTGGATTTTTAAATTTCATGGGACTTGGGGTTTTCCTGCGTTGCAGCCTCCAGACTGGCGTACTGGAGAGGCTTCTATAGCTTCGGGGCTGCAAACCTAATCAGTTCATGTTTTATCCACTGGAGCTTTTCATGTGGTTTTCATGTGTGTTTGTGTCTTTTTTAGCCTTCCAGGCCACAAAGGGATCAGAGTCATTTTGCTTCATTTGCTTTTGCTTAAAGCTTGGACAGTACCCATTATTGGTTAAACCGAAGCAGAAAAAGCAAAGGTTGGAAAGATGGTCAGGAGATTCTGGGAAGTAAATACCACTGTATTTTTATATGACAGGATCTAAGAATAGTCATCCGATTTTATATTTCCAGCATTCACAAATTAGGTGGGTACAGCTAAGTTTTTATCAAGCTCAGATTTTTTTTTTTTTTTTTTTTTGTGGGAGGTGACTGTTTGCTCATAGCTCAGAGGCCCTGCTCCTCCTTTTGAGAAATGCTCCTCCTTCCTCCATAGAAAGCCACCTCCTGCCTGAAAGAAAGGTACCTTCTCAAGCTGGCCAAGCACCCGTCTCACCTGGTGGCCACCCTGACTTAATTCTAGTTGAGGCCATGCCCCCAGCTGGGGCACCAATACTCCATTCCTTCTCTCCCACTCCAAGATAACACTTAAGTTATTCTTCCCTTTCTTCCCGGCATCATAAGTGTTTATTTTCCCCTTTCTGCTGGATCTTTCCGGTAAGAATGGGCACATCTACCACCTTAAAAAAAAATGAGCCGTGACCTTAATTTCTCCTCAGCGACAACCCACGTCTCTTTTCTTTTCTTTTCTTTTCTTTTCTTTTCTTTTCTTTTCTTTTC
>NW_024412377.1:6665539-6675222 GCF_014898765.1 Herpailurus yagouaroundi | reverse complement strand
TCTTTTCTTTTCTTTTCTTTTCTTTTCTTTTCTTTTCTTTTCTTTTCTTTTCTTTTCTTTTCTTCTCTCTTGTCTCTTTTCTCTCTCCTTTTCCTGTTCCTTTCTTTGTTTTAACAGAAAAACTCCTTAAAAGCACTTGCCTGTATTTCTTGTCCTTAATTCCTGTGTTTGCAGTTCCTCTTGAACCCACGTTGACTGCTCAGTCTTCCATCACTACTGCCTCTTCAGGTCACCAGTTACAACCATGTTGCTGACCCTAAGGGTCAAGACTTGCACAGCATCACACTTGGCAGTCAGCCAGTCAGCTGCATTCCCTCCCACCTCCTTGAAGCATTTTGCTCATCTGGTTTCCGGGTACCACGTTTCTCTGGTGCGATCCCTAAACATCTCTGGCCATTTCCTCTTTCCTCCACTCTCATCCCCTTGCCCTCCAACCACAGGAGTCCTGGGCTCAGTGCTTTGGCCTCACCTCTTTCTCACCATCCTTCCCATTTGCATAATTTCTGCCCTCCCCCCAATATAAGCTCCATGAGGGCAGAGATTTTTGCTTATTTAAAAAAAAATTTTTTTAACGTTTATTTTTTGAGAGACAGAGCATGAGCTGGGGAGGGGACAGAGAGAGAGGGGGTCAGATTCTGAAGCAGGCTTCAGGCCCTGAGCTGTCAGCACAGAGCCCGATGCAGGGCTCGGACTCACGGACCGCGAGATTGTGACCTGAGCCGAAGTTGGATGCTTAACCGACTGATCCACCCAGGCACCCCTGATTTTTGCTTATTTTGACCACTGGTCCATCTCCAGGCATGGAGAAAAGCCCAGGAGGTAAAAACCTGTCAATAATTATTTGTTGAATGGATGGATTTGTAGAGGTGAGGATGGGTGATGGGTGGATAGATGGATAGATCTCTTGGGATTTTTCAAACTGGGTGAGAAAAACTCTCTTTTTAATTTGGGCACAGAGGTGGAAGTCTATGAGCTTGTCTGCACAACGAAGGGATCGGATTATTTCCCCTCTACTTCCAAATAGAGTTTGCTATGTTTGGTATAATTTTCCCAGTATCATCAGGTGGATCAATATTTGCGAGTTCACTATTTCTCAGTTCACCTGTTACCTCTCTGGAACCTCTGTTCCCTGTCCGTGATCAAATGAATTAGGTTGCACTTCCTCTGTGTCCGTGCACTTTTGGGCATGTCCCCACAAGGGCAGTTTAAAGTCGGATTCACTGTTATTTTTGTATATGTATAGTCTTCTCTTCAGACTGTGAAGCCCTTGGCTTTATTGTGTTTATCTTCCCGGGCAGTTAACACTGTGGCACGCAATAACCGCTCATTACGTGTGTGGTATTTAATGAAGTGATTTTAGACTGAATTTTTTTGTAAAACATAACTTAACTCTAATGGTCCTTAAGAGTGCAATAAAAATGTGCTACGTTGAAGATGTTTGTTTCATGAATTTACAATAATTAAATAATTAGATTTGCTGAAGCCATTCTAGCCTGTCCCAAAATTGTCCAGCCTGAATAGTCTGGTCTACTGCCTTCGGAGTAGTCTTTGACATCTTCCAATATAAGTGAACATTATTCATACCGTATCTTAGGGAGGAAAGAGTGTGTGGTCCCTCCAAAGTCTCCTTCTCCTTAATGGCTGTCTATAACGTGTGAAGATGCCATAAAAAGAAGGTGACTGTAGTTAAATAGCACCGAGACCAGTGGCTCCCCCTGCCCCGCCCCACATGGTAGGATCCAATGTCAGTTCCTTCCTGGCATTTACATTTCTTACACTCAGCATTTGGACCTCCTGTCAGTATCACAGAGAATTTCATCAGGATCATCTTCAAGGAGTACATATTCTTAAATGTAAAAATAGCACAGCATGGCATGACTGTAAGGTCATGGAGCTGAGCCAGGCTTAGAACCCTGAAGTCGTGTTTCCTGTAAATTAGTTATCGAAATGTGCAGGTTTGAGAAAACAGCATTGATGTGTCTTTTATGGAGTCCCTGCCATGTTGGGAGCACAAATCTGTGTTAGCTGAATGTATGTATGTGTGTATATATAAATGTATTTATAGATAGACGTAGATAAAGCCGTAGATCTAGAAAGATGTAGGTAGACAGAGGTAAGTGTATGGACATAGAGGTATAGATATAGACGGTCACAGATACAGATATAGACACAGATATATACGTGTAGATATATAGGTATATAGGTTTATAGATATAGATGTAGACAGAGATCACACTATTATTACGACTTACAAAGGCCACTAAGTCACGGTTGCCATCCATGAAATAAATGTCTAAAACAGTGTGCTGTAGCCTAACCTTATGGCTTAGTTATGAATTTTTGGTAAAGTAATTGAGAGCTACTGAAGTATCCACCAAATAGAGGAAAACCATAGCTACTCAGCTTCTTTTGAATAAATGATCTTTCCTAATTTGGTCCTACAAGCACATGTGGATGTGGGCGCTCACATGTACACACACACACACACACACACACACACACACACACACACACACATTTTTCACTGGACAGTGTGGACAGTCACCGACCTTTTTTTATCAGCCATCCCTGAACATGCTGCCGTTGTGTTTACAGCTGGGAGCATCAGATAGGATGTATCCACAGGCCAGGCATACAGTAGGCACCAAACAAGAAGGAACGAGTGAAGCTTGTGAATGACCACATACTTCCTTGATTAGTGCTCATTCTAAAGTATCTTCAGTGAACCGAGCATCAGTGTGTTGTATATATTCTAGCTTTGACTCTGTATTTGTTTATTTAGAAAGAGAGAGAGAGAGAACGAGAATGAGACAGGGAAGGACAGAGAGAGAGAGGGAGAGAGAGAATCTCAAGCAGGCACCTGTTCTCAGCATGCAGCCTGATGTGGGACTTGAACCCATGAACCACGATATCGTGACCTGAGCTGAAACCAAGAGTCGTACGCTTAGCTGGCTGAGCCACCCAAGCACCTCTTATTTTCTTATTCACAGACTGTCTCTTGGCAGAGCATTTACAAAGTGATTTTTGTTTTCTTAAATCGTACCCGGTCGGATAGATACATGTACAAGTAACATTACCCACAAGTGCATGGTTTGTGGAGACTTGATTGGTTTAGAGTAGCTGCTTCTCCTTTGCCTGAACCCAGGCCAGTTCCCTGCATGTAGAAAGTGCACGATGTAAATATTCCTAGAACACCTCTCCCTGCCATTGGTACTCAGCCGTGTTTGGGTCTGAAGGAAGGCTTGGACGAGTTCACAAGTGCAGCCATTCAACAGTCCTTCATAATGCAGCAAAGACAATACAAGTTGAACTAAGCTTCTCCAACGCTTCATAATATGAAACATTATATAAACCACTGGTAATAATTCATAATACGGCTCCAATCACTAGAGTGTCCCCTGTATCCCAGACACTGGCATAACTGCCCTACTTCCATCATTTCATCTTCTCAACAGCCATACAAGAACCGGTTCTGATGTTATCCCCGGTTTAGAGATGAGAAAACTGAGGCATAGAGAGGTTAAGAAACTTGCCGAGGTCGTGCCGAGGTTGCCTGGATGGCAGAGCCGGTGGATAACATATCACTTCCTCATTCAGTGTGAGTTTCACTCCCTTTATTTTGTGAGGGTCACCGAGGTAGCTCCTGTTGCAGAATATTGTGGAAAAGGATTGTAAAGCAGTAGAACCCGCCTGTTTTCAACAGCGCAAACTAAAGCCACCATAGGTTTCTGCAAATAGTGTCTTGGTTTTATTTCACTGAGCTAGCGGATATTTTGAGGGTTGGAACCCACTCTCACTGTGTAATTTTCTTGCGGAAAACACATGATTGGTGGTTAATCTCAAACACAGATCCCTCATGGATAAACATCTGTATAAACAAACGTCCCTGAAGCATCTTTTTCCTGAATGTGGGGGTCATCAAGGACTCACGGGCATCCCGATTAATGTCTGATTGGAAATTACGTTTCTATTATTGACGTAAAACACCAACCCCTTTTCTTGAAAATGGCAAGGAAAGCGGCAAGGTGAAATAACCTATATCCGTCCCACCTCTTCATCACCAAACAGACATTTACTGAGCACATACAGCAGATAAGACTGTTTCAGGCATTGGAAGTACACCGGTAAAGAAGACAGGCTCCCAGTTGTCATGGAGCATATACATTTTAGGTGGGACAGTTCGACGATAACCAAAAATTATATCACAATAAATAAGAAGGCTGGCATGCAGTGGTAAGTGCTGTGCAGAGAACTCGGATGGGTTCATGTGATAGTGAGTAGGGGACAGCTTTGGAGCGGCCTGAGTGTAGTGAGAAGGCGAGAGTGTTGTGGTTGATCGCAGCGGTGGGCAAGAGTTAGAGCGTGTAGGGCTTTATAGGGCAGGACACAAAATGGATGTTCATTATGGGCATTGAGAGGCCTTGGTAGAAACCGTGGAGGGTCCTGATTTTGTTTGCATTTTTTTAAACATTTGTTGTCAAGTGTATTTATTTATTTTTGAGAAAGAGAGAGCAGGGGAGGGGCGGAGGGAGAGGGGGAGAGAGAGAGATGCCCAAGCAGGCTCCACACTGCAGTGCAGAGCCCAACGAGGCGCTTGAACTCGTGAACCGTGAGATCATGAACCATGCTGAGATCAAGAGTCGGACGCTGAACTGACTGAGGCACCCAGGCACCCCTTGTTTGCGTTTTTAAATTGTCATTCAAAATTGTTATAGTTACCATTGGAAGACCAGCTGGAAGTTCACTGTACGTGACTGAGTGAGGCGTGATGGTGGCACAGATCAGGGGGTTATTGGTGGAGACGGAGAACACTAGATGGGTTTGGCATGTTTTTAGAAGCAGAGTCAGTGTACTCTGATGGCTTGGGCGTTGGGGGAGAGAGGAAGAAAAATTAAGAATGAATGTGGATTTTGGACATGAGAAATTCAGTGGATGGTGGGCCATTTACTGAGACAGAAGTCCTGGGGTGGGGGCAGGCACAGGTTTTAGAGGGAAAAACAAGAATTCTCCTAGGGCCATGTTAATTTTAGGTTGACAGGTGTCATTGGTCATCCAGTTGGAGAGAATGGGCAGATAGCTATGTGAGTCCGGACTATCTGGGAATGATTGGAACAAGAGATAATAGTTGGGAATCATCGGCATACCCACAGTATTAAAGTCCAGGGCTCTCCCCTAGGACCCCGGAGGGTGCCGCAGACAGGACTGTGGGGAGGGTCCTAACATCTTTGGAGAGCCCTTCATAGTATTTCACTGGATAGTGTAGTGCTTTGATACTTCGGGGGTGATCTTAAAAGTGACAAAAAGTCCCAAAGGTAGTTCTCCCCTTGAGAGAGATTTCTTTTCACATCTTAGCAGCAGAATTCTCCATGGTTGTAACATCAAATGCCATTTTGGGTCTAGAGAATATAAGGTCGGGTTCTTACAGTGAAGTCTGCCATGGGAGTTCTTGTCCGCTTTTAGTTTGCTTTTTTTCTTCCAATTAGCTGTTCAGGCTGTTTTTCGTGAATGCGATCTCTTCCCCAGTTGAGTCTTGGGAGGCTCGGGGCCAGGCAAGACACAGGTTTTAACGATCTAGCCAGTTTTCCTTGTTACCAAAATGCTACCTTCTGACATAAAAATCTGCCCTACTGTTTTTCTCCTCCTGCTCTTTTAATTATTATATCTTTTTTTCCTGGGGACCTTGGGTTAGTGAAAGGTCAGTATTTAAGAGGCCCTTCGAGTATTTTCGCTGCCATATTTCATGTTCTTGGCTTCAGTTCTGGCTCCTGGCAGCACACCTGTTGACTGAATCAATCTCTGTGAACATTCACAATGTGCTGGGTAGGAGACCAGACGTGCTCTTAATAACAACACAGGGAATAGTGATGCAGGCCAGAGAGCCACTCCGTGTTGGATTTCAGGTGAGGAGTTTAGTGAACCCCGCTCGCATTGTTCACACCTTTTGTTAGAGGATCAAAGCAGGGAAGCCCAGGGTGTCATCAGAGTTTTATCAGTGGCTTAGAACTTTGATTTTCTATCAGAGAGAAATGCATCTGGCTTATTAATGCACAGTTGAAAGCTCACCCTTCTCGTGGTTAGTGAAAATAAGATTGACACTGGCCATTAAGATTCCCTCAGGCACCTGTCTTCTCCCGTAAACCAGGATACAGGGCTGGACGTTGAGAAGGAATGGGTGTCAGCATCCAGCATCTGCACTGAGAGCTCTGTGGAAAGGACACACCGAACTTGTAAGGCACAGTGACCCAGCCATGGTTAAAATAGATAAGCTCAACTGAAGAGTAAGTTATTTTTGCCATTTCGCGGATCAAATGCCAATGTATAGAAAGTAGCATATACATAACCTAAGAGATCTCATTTTTATGTTCATGTATTTTTCAGTGTTTATTTTTGAGAGAGAGAGAGAGCACAAGTGGGACAGGGGCAGAGAGAGAGGGGGACAGAGGATCCGAAGCGGGCTCTGCTCTGACAGCAGCGAGCCCGATGAGGGGCTTGAACTCGTGAACCGTGAGATCATGACCGGAGCTGAAGTCGGACGCTCAACCGACTGAGCCACCCAGGTGTCCCAAGATCTCACTTCGTTGAGGTGCGATGGGCTGACAAAAAGCCAATAAAAAGACTGTATCTAATGTATATGTACCTACGTTGATGGCTTTGTGAAGCCATTGCAAGCGTTAGGGGCGTCAACATACCCATGACCTCCCCGAATACCCTCCTGGCCCCTTTATTATTATTGTTGAATTCTTTTCTGAATATTTAACCTAGGATCTACCCTCATAGCCAATTGAAGTCTACAGTACAGCACTGCCATTTCAGCTGTAGGCACTGTGGTCTACACTAGATCCGAGTTTTAAAATGAGTGCTATATTTGGAGATGGAGAGTCGCCTCTCAGGAGTGCCGTTTGGAACAGGTCGGTTGGGGGTCGGAAGCAAACCCGCAGCACCTTACATCACGGTCAGCCTGAATTCTCATGTGTGGTTTCCCTTCTCTGCTGCACCGTGGTGTCCAGATCTCAGGTGTACGTGTCGTGCTGATGCCTCTTCTCAAACGGGGGAGGCAGAGCTCACGGAGGGCAGCAGAAGATCAAGGTGGAACTTACTACCACTGATCAGGGCTTTTGATGACTGCTCGCAGCTGTCTGTGAGGCCCGAGAACACCTCACCTGAGGTTATAACAAGGTTTATAGCTGACCCAGGCTTTGGGATGGGGTCAGGGAGGTGAAAGGGGGTTCCCTTGTTGGTTTTAAGACTAATTTTATTCCGCCACTTTTGAGATTAGAAACACCATAAAACATCTCCTGTTATTGTCGATAGCCATCCTAGTCTGATAAAAATTCAACAGGATACAAAAAGCCAGCAACCCTGAAAGATGCCGGATAGGGCCAGGTGGAATGATCGTTACCACCTAGCAGAAAAGCTCGTGACATGATCACTCGCAAAATGCTGGGAGATGGCAGAACCGGGTAACAAAAACTCTTAACGAAAATGAAAGAACCCCGTTCTTTGGTGGGCACACCCCATTGTTAGCTTTCTTTTTTGCTTCATCTCTAAAGTGGAGAAAAAGATTCCATGTGCCATTTTTAAAGGAACAGAGAGTCCGTCCTCCCTCCAGATTCACCCCGTCTCATAGGCACAAGCACACTGCTCCCCTCTCAGGGTGCCGGATTCTCCCCACGCTGGAGACGGGTTCTGGGCGAAACGTATCCTATGGGATCCCTGTGTGTTCTGTTCGAGGAGTCCTCCGGTCAGCGCAGAGTAGGACTGGAAGCTGAAAGCTCTCTGGGCAATGCCTTGCCCACATTTTGGAATTACAGAGTGGCCCATTCGTGGCATCCACTGCGTGGCATCAGACCAGCCACGTTAGTGACTTTCTGTGCCATGGAGTTCCTGTCGGCCAGGGAAGGGTAGGGACAGCCTTTGTGCTGATGGTGAAGAAGGAAGGCATTTCTAGACATGTCATTTTATTTATACTGGATTCTTTTGAAGTTTACATTTCACTGGATCTCTAGTATTAATTTTAGCAGCTGCAGACTGGGAATTTTCTGCTTATTTCTTCCTCTTCTTTGGCAACAGAAAAGCTAGAATGTGATTTGGTTGTCATTAAGAAAAATCTATGCCAAAAGATAATAGAAACAATCTAACAAGTCAAATATTACCTAGAGACAGTATTCTGCAACACATGTGATAGATATATCTCTAATCTATACAGGTTCGAACAACCTTCAAATGAATGGGCAAAGATGTGAATAGGGAATCGAATATGAGTCAATTAAAAAAATTTTTTTTATAAGTTTATTTATTTGAGAGGGAGAGCATGAGTAGGGGAGGGGCAGAGAGGGAGAGGGAGAAGCAGAATGTGAAGTAGGCTCCAGACTCAGAGCTGTCAGCACAGAGCCCAGCCCGAGCCTTGAACTCACAGACCAGGTGATCGTGACTTGAGCTGAAGTCAGACGCCTAACTGACTGAGCCACACAGGCGTCCAAATATGAGTGAATTCTGATGTCCAGTAAGTACATGAAATGATGATCCATCCGTGACTGTTAGGATAGTGAAAAGCCATTTTTCTGACAGGCAAAAAAAAAAAAAAAAAAAAAAAAAAAAAAAAAAAAAAAAGAGCTTTAGGTTTATACTATCTTTTGGGCATGTAAAGAAGTTGAAGGGAAACTAGAACACATCCAAAACTGTACCCTTAGGTCAATGTGAAACAAGTATAAAATGATTAATAACTGAATAGAGCTGTTTTTAAAGGCAGACACTCTTTTGTTTTGTTGGCCTTTAGTCCAAACAAAAATAAAACATTCCAACAGAATGTAATCTATACACTCTGGATGCCAATGTTTTGTTGGCAGAGTTGTTTCTTTTCATGTTTTGACTATTTTATAAAATCTCCAAGTAAGTGTTAAATCTTGGTTTTATATCTTTATATACAAAGGCCCTCTGTACCTCATAAGTGGTTTTAAAATCCATTTGATGAAAATACTGTGGCAGATACTCATGTATTACAGTGCTACGGTTGATTGGTCTCCATCAAAATATTAAGGAAGACACTTCTGCTTACAATAAAACCGGACTGATAGAAGCTGAGTATTAACCTAAATTTATCTCAATCTTGGAACACTGAGAGAATCCACATGACAGAAAACTAACATCTCAAATGCTTGTCTAAGAATTATGTTGCCAAAGAGAAGAGCACAGTCCAGTGCGACAAAGACTTAAGGAAGATCAATGATGGAAGAGAGGAGAAAACATATTCAACAAATGGAAAAAATTAAAGAAAATACTTAATGTTAACTATCTGAACAGGTTTTCAGTCAGAAAGACAAAGGAATTACCTCCCTAAAATAATAAATGCAGATTATGACACAAGAACAAAAAGTATAATAAAAGAAAAGATATTAATATAAATCATAAAGAGTTCTTGAAAATATGGTATGATTATTAAGATAACTTAAAAATATGGATATCATTATGGACATCATTAATGACAGAATTAGTGACCACATAAATGATCAGCCCGAGAAATTCTCCCAGAATGCACTGCAAAAACATGTACAGATAATAATGAGAGACATACAACAACTCAGAGTCCCAACATTTATCTAATAGGATTTTCAGAGGGAAAATAAAACATATAGGGGAGGGGCGCCTGGGTGGCTCAGTCGGTTGGGCGGCCGACCCCGGCTCAG
>NW_024412377.1:6630467-6665139 GCF_014898765.1 Herpailurus yagouaroundi | reverse complement strand
AAAAAAAAAAAAAAAAAAAAAAAAAAAAAAAAAAAAAGAGAGAGAGAAAGGAAAAATAAAAACACTACTCGTAGAGATGCTGATAAAGGGGACTCACACCCATTCCTGACAGAAATGTGAATTGTTTACGTTTTTTGGGGAAAGCAGTCTGACAGTTCCTACGATAAATACACAAACCCTTTGACCCCGTAGTACCACTTCTGGGAATACAGATTACAAAAGTAAAAACGCCAGCACACATAGAGAAGGGTCTGTGTATTGGGGTTTTATATAGTAGCATTGTTTTCAGTGACCCCTGTAAAAAAACAAAAAAACAAAAAAAACACAAAACAACAACAACAAAAAACCCCAAAATCAAAACCAAAACACAAAACACACTCAAAAAACAACTTGCATGTTGAGTATGTATCAAGAATTAAAGGCTGTGTATCGATTAGATTATAAGAATGCCTCAGACGGGGCGCCTGGGTGGCGCAGTCGGTTAAGCGTCCGACTTCAGCCAGGTCACGATCTCGCGGTCTGTGAGTTCGAGCCCCGCGTCGGGCTCTGGGCTGATGGCTCGGAGCCTGGAGCCTGTTTCTGATTCTGTGTCTCCCTCTCTCTCTGCCCCTCCCCCGTTCATGCTCTGTCTCTCTCTGTCCCAAAAAAATAAATAAACGTTAAAAAAAAAAATTAAAAAAAAAAAAAAGAATGCCTCAGATATGGTGCATCCATTTAAAGATTCATTTAAATCTGGTGAAGTTGAAGAGATTTTTATAATACTCAGTGAGAAGAGTAGGCCCTATTTTATAAAGCAGGAAGACCCTCTTCCAAGTCTATATACATGTGTTTGTGATGAGATGAACAATGGAGAAAGATCTAGAAGCGTGTCTATTAGATTGTTAACAATGGTTATGTAGGCAGAAGAGAAGCAGCTTCTAGAATATGGTCCTGTGAGGGGCGCCTGGGTGGCTAAGTTGGTTGAGCGACCGATTCTTGGTTTCGACTCTCGGTTTTGGCTCAGGGCATGATCTGGAAATTTGTGAGTTCAAGCCCCGCGTCAGGCTCGGTGCTGACACTGCAGAGCCTGTTTGGGATTCTCTCCTTCTCTCTCTGCTCCTGCTCACGCTCTCTCTGTCTTTCTCAAAATACACAAGTTAAAAAAAAAATGGTCCTGATTGGTACTAAGCTTGCAAAAGTGTGGGTATTTGGGGGCATGAATTCCAACCTGACTGTTCTGGACTTAGCAGAGGTCTGGTTACAAGTAAGATTCTCAGAGAGCCTTTGAATTTCTTTCAAGGGCTTAAAGTAACTCATGCAAGGGACATAGACCCCTCTACTCCCCCGACCATTGCTTCCTGATGTGAGGAATCCTTTCTGACTGTCTTCTGATAACATTCATTCTCCTTTTAAATTTCCTCTTCTTAGGAGATAAACATTCACTAGCAGTGGATTAGAAATCCTTAAGTCTGCCCTTCGGTAGTTGATATATTTAATATTTCCCCTTCTTTCCAGCATGGGAGTAACCCTGGACAAGTGAAAAAAAAAAATGCTGCCTCTGTTCCAGTTTCCTTTTCCATGTGTGCAAATTCCATAGTTGTCTTGTGCATTATGGGTGGTGGCAAATACTATAATTAAGGTAAATTATACTGGTAAATGCCTACGTTTTGATTTAAGAGGTGTTGTATAAACAGAGGGACTGAGTATAATACGGCCTCCCAGCACCCCTGTGCTGGCGAAGGCCACTGCGGTTACCTCTAAGGAGGAAAATTGGTGGGGTGCTGAACGGAGCAGGAATAACTTGCATGGGGTCATACCCATGAACCAGTGGCAAAGGTGAGGGTTTCCATGAGTTTCCATGAGTTCCGCCGTTTGTTTGAAGGGCTCCTGTGCTTTGCCTGTGGTTCCCAAGGGAACACGTGCATGTGCACCAGCACCTAGCACCGAGGAGAAAGGGGATGGTGTTGCCCAGAGCGAACGCCCTCCTTTATTAGAGCTCATCTGGAATCAGGGTGGTGTCTGGGGAGCACATCCTGGGCCAGTGGTTTGGCTGCGGGTGTATGAATAGGGCTTTGGGGAAGGCACATCAGAAAGCGCCTATTCTAGTCTTGGCTTTTCTCCCTGTGATGCTACAGACTCACAAAAGTTGTTCCTGATTTTGTCTTCTGAAAGCTTGATTTGATTTGGCCAGTTCTGTATAGGTCTCGTTGAGCTTTTCCATATCTTGTCGTACACGGATTCTTGAGGACATGGAAGGCTCCCGAGGTGAACAAACAGAAGTCATTTGGGTGTAAGTCTCCCGTGCGTGTCACGTGCATGTGGGCCCCGGGAACAGGGGTCCTTGCTGTCAGGGCACCGGCAGGCTGGCGTGTGGTCTGCTGTGACCCCGTGGGTCGGCACGGTGACGGACGAGGTTGCCCAGTTGTGCTTAGGGATCGGGGCAGCTGGAGAGTCATCATCTGAAGACTGGCCTTGTCTTGGCCCCTTTGATCCTCAGCTCAGAGGTGTATTTTTTCCTCTCTTAGCACAACTGTGCAGAGGACTTTGCACCGTCCTTTCTCTGCCTCTGTCCTTACTTACCAGGTGAGACAGAGTCTGGCTAGACGTTCCTTTTTATTTTTTAAGTTTGTTTATTTTGAGAGAGAGAGAGAGAGAGAGCACGAGAGGGGGAGGGGCAAAGGGAGAGGGGGAGAGGGAATCTCAAGCAGGCTCCACACTGTCAGTGCAGAGCCCGACATGGGTCTCGAACTCATGAGTCTTGAGATCGGGACCTGAGCCGAAATCAAGAGTCAGATGCTTAACTGACTGAGCCGTCCAGGCTAAATATTCTCTTTGTCCTTACTTTATCCCGAATGGTTAAGATGCTTGTTACCTCTCTGAGTCTCTCTTAGCACCAATGGTAGTCTCTGGGACTTTCTACCCCATTACATGTTCTCTTTGACATCGGGAGTTGTGTTTACTGCTAGTTTAGTATTCTTTGGTGTATGAAGACATAGATATATAAGGGTTCCCATTCCTAGGGAAATTACAGCTTAGTGTGCCTCAGTGTATGTCATCTAGTTGTGTGATAAGGAGAAAGAACACCCCTGTTGGGTGGCAGGAATTATTAGCAAATGGCAAGCAAATTGATTGCAGTCATAGGAAGGGTTCTGGTAATTACCCACTGGAACCAAATAACATTGTTACAGAGGCAAGGGACATGGATGATGGAAAGTGTGCCCTTATTTTCTCTATCTTGCATATGGGAGGTGTAATGGACTGAACGTTTGTGTCCTTGTGAAGTTCGTATGTTGAATTTCTAACCCCCAGTGTGATGGTGTTGGGAGGAGGCGGTTTGGGGAGATGATGGCCAAGCCCTCATAAATGGAATTAGTGTTCTTATAAAAGAAACACAAGACAAATGGCTTTCTCCTTCACCACCTCTCTTCCCCGTCTGCCGTGGGACAACCCCGAGTGAAGACAGCAGTCTGGGAACCAAGAAACAGACCCTCACCAGACACCAAATGTGTTCACACCTTTGGTCTTGGACTTCCTAGCCTCCAGAACTGTGAGAATAAATGTTGGTTGTTTAAGGGGGGGCCCCCCCCCCCCAGGCAATGATAACTTATGACATAAGCCTGAGCCAAGATAGGAGAACTTTAATAAATTTAAAAATGAGATTATCAATCAGAATGGCTAGTAGGCACAGGATGTGTGGATCCCAGGATCGGTGGTGATTAAGAAATAGTGTAAGAGTGAAGGAAGATGCCTCAAGAGGGAGGAATGCAGTGATGTAGTCAGGTGAACTGAACCTTCACTGGTCATCCTTACTCCCCTTACGTTTGAAAGGTACAAGAAGCGAGGGTCCATTGCTATTTTGCAAATTACAGGTAGTGCTGAAGAATAACCAGAATCAGTGGAGAACAATGTACAAAATGGGATCCCACTTAAGACTTGAATCAATACAGATTTATGTGCGAAATTAAAAAAAAAAAGTTTTAACAAAGCAGATGATGTGCATAAGTGGAAGTGGGAAATACGTTCTGCATACACAATCCAGTAGGATAGCATATTTAATTAGAAGTCGTATGATGTTAAGAATGCGCTCTTTGAAAAACTTGTCTGTGAATTGTGTCCAACTGTTTTTGTTTATTCCAGTGTGACTTCTTACGGGTAAAGAATAAAAGCAGCAGCATCTTAAAATAATACAGCGGAGAGTTGAGATGCGGTATGTAAATTGCCTCCCTTATATTTCACGTGGCAGAAGAAAGAGTGAATCTGTACAGTATTTACAAAGTAATTAGGAAGTTGTGCAGTGACTATACCAGGCTTCCTGTTTTAGGAGCTAAGAAAAGTTTCAGTGGTAAGCGGCTTACCGTTTAGTGCGCTCTCAGTATTTGTGGACTCAGGAGAGCAGATGTCACCTGTGGATGATAAAGGGCATTTCCTATTGCATAGCAGGAATTTCCAGTAAGTGGCGGGACTTTGATTGGAATCTCGAGAGGGGGCCGGTGATTACATCCGGCAATGGTCTTAGCCATTCTTTTCCTCTTTACAATGCATAAGCTATTTAATTGCATCTTAAAAAAAAAAAATCCGTCTAAAGCAGAGTTTCTCATTCTCAGCACTACTGACGTTTTGGGTTGGATAGTTTCTTTCTTTTTAGCGGGATGGGTGGGGGGCCTTTCCTGTGTGTTACAGGATGTTTATCAGGATCCCCAATCTCTACTCGCTAGATGTCAGTAGTGTCCCCCAGTTGTGACAGCCAAAATTGTCTCCAGACGTTGCTAAATGTTCCCAGGCAGAGGGAATAACATCGCCATTGATTTTGAACTATTGGTCGAAACACACTCTACTAAATTAGAAACAGGACAAATACAAGTCTCGAAAACACTGTGTGTACTTGTGTTAGCACGTATCTGTGAACGCCAGGCCTTGGACTTGATGCAGTGCTATTTCCATGTTGCCTTTGACAGGATTCCTGACCTCATGCCAGTAGCTTCCATCCAGGGAGATAGCCCTGAGTGGAGGCTGGCAAGCAGGATGCCACAGTGGCGTTTGCTCTCTCTTGCATGGAGGCTGCTGGAGGCTCGCCTTCACCTGGATCTAAGTGCTGGGAAGTGTGGGGCCTGCCTTTGATGAGTAATGACTTTGAGGTTTATCCTGTAGTTAGCAGTAATCAGAAAAGGGTTGGAGTGGATGGCCATGGCTGCCATCTCTGTCTTCCCTGACCCCCTGTATTTCCAATTCAAGCTTTTACCCCTCATTTATGTGCTCCTGGATTTTATTTTTATTTTTTAAATGTTTATTTATTTTGAGAGAGAGAGAGAGAGAGAGCACGCAGGTGGGGTAGGACCAGAGAGAGAGAGAAGAAGAGAGAATCCCAAGCAGACTCTGTGCCATCAGTGAACAGCCCACTGCGGGGCTCACACTCATGAACTGTGAGATCCCGACCGGAGCCAAAATCAAGAGTTGGAGACTCAACCGACCAAACCATCCAGGTGCTCCATATGTGCTCCTGGATTTTAGAGTGAAAGACTGGGACAAATAAAATCCAATCCCCCAACTACAGGCAAGAGAAGAGCTTTGAGAATTGATTTACGATATGATGACCCTCGGCCATCATTACATCTGTCTCCCTAATTTTTACTGGTAGCTCTCCCAAACAACACAAGGATTAGAGTAAAATGTACACTTGGAAGGACAAAGTGAGAATCTTTATGGTGTTATCCCTGAAACCCACATTGATTAAAAAAAAAATTTTTTTTTAACATTTATTTATTTTTGAGAGACAGAGTGAGACAGAGTGGGAGTGGGGGAGGGGTAGAGAGAGAAGGAGGCACAGAATCCGAAGCAGGCTCCAGGCTCCGAGCTGTCAGCACAGAGCCTGACGCGGGGCTTGGACCCACGAACTGTGAGATCATGACCTGAGCCGAAGTCGGACGCTCCACCGATGGAGCCACCCAGGCGCCCCAACCCACATTGTTTATTGAGCTGAGTGAGCATACCTTAGAGTTGCCCTTGAAAGAATGCAATTAAAAAATCATTATTATTATTATTATTATTATTATTATTATTACTATAATTTTGCTGCTGTACTTTCTCAGCTGTGATCCAAAGAAGACAGTTGCCTAGCAGGGGAAGATTTCACAGTGTATATCTCTGAACTAACTTGGAGATCTGATCCCAGCTCTAGCACTGAAGAATGTAATGTGTATTTGAGAAACTCCCTGAAATAGAGCGAGGCCATAAACCAGTGAGTGAATTAGAACGATGCAGACAGTAGTCGTTTTGATTCGATAGGTGCTCTGCAGGGCTTCTAATGCATATATTTTCCATTTTACTTAAAGGGAAATTCCACCCAATTTGCTTAGACCAACCATCTGGAAGTCCTTTTTATTCCCTTTTGACACCTTGCCAACTGGAAGAAAAAAAGAGGACAAAAGTATTATAAAAATGCTGAATTTAATGCAATTAATGTTAATGAGATGCTATTTTTTCATCTTCCAACACATGCATTGCATTAAATTAAGCTCTTCTAGGTTTATTATTACTTTTTTGATCCTTATTTGTTTTCTGTGTGTGTCACAAAGTGTGTGGATTCCTTTCCTTCCATCGTTTGACATCCCTGAAGCCGTAAGGTGTCTGTGTTCAGTGACCATTGTCGCTGGATTATGTAGCACTCCCATCTAATAAGTGAGGAACCCTAGACACTGAGAAATCCAGTTCTTATGGTTGGTACAGCTTCCTCTGTACTTTTCAAAGGCTTTTGTTATTCAGTAATGAAATCCTGTGTAAAGAAGGCATTTTCTGAAAGCTGCTTCTTAAAAGTAGTCACTTACGGGAAGCACTTATTGGATAAATCAAGTGGTGGTTGATTTATCATTTGAAAAATACAAGTCACAGATTCATTTGGGTCCGATGTCTACCTGCTTAAAGGTCCATCCTGTCTTGTGATCAGCTCTCCTCTGTTTTTATCAAGTGGACTGAGCTTTGGGTGGTAAAGAGTTACCCAAGATTGAGACCCATCTATGAAGCAGTGTCATATTTATCGAACAGCCACCTGTGAAGTGGTGTACTATTTAGAGTAGTCTTTCTTTGTGTCAGGCACCGTACTAGGTGGTTTTTGAATCTTGTGTTGGTCATGATGGAGACCCTGCAAGGTTTTAGTCCTATTTAATAGATAAAATTGAGAAACAGAAGTCATGTAACTTTCCCAAGGTACAATCACAAAGCTGGGATTAATTTCAGGATCTGCTAACTCAAAACCCCTCCCCGATTTATAGAAAAATTCTTCTCTTTGTTGTGAATGATTACCTGTGGCTGGTGTGTATATATATATATATATATATATATATATATACACACACACACACACACGTATACATATACATGTATGTATACATATGCATATATGTAATGATATATATGTATACATATTTATATATTTATACATATATATATATATAAATATATATATATTTTTCTAATGAACAGATCATTGGTTTTGCTGAGGTTTTTGGATGAGTTTCTTGGTGCATTTGCGTGTAGATTTGTAGTAAAGAATGTTACCAAGGTCTTATGTTATGGTTAGTAGACGGTAAAAGCATTTATCAAGCCAATGACTTATAAACATTTGAAAATGGACATATTTCCATCTTAATATTTATGCAAGATCCATGATATTTCAAACACTGAATGGAGATCTGTGTTATAAAATCGAATCAGAGGGACATTTTAAAATTTTATGCCCATTTAGAGAGAATATATTGGGTAGGCGTCAGCAAAAGAGCTAGAGAAAAACTATTATCTTTGATGAAAGTAATTTTTTTTTTTTTACTCACAGTGAATTGCTAGATCTTGAATGCAGCTGAGTAAAGTTTTCCGTATCTTATGCTTCATTTGTTGTAAATGAAATTAATTTTATTTGATGATATCCCTTAAAGTCTCAAATATTATTACAGTGAAATATGATGATTATAATGATGTCTATTTATGCATGTAATATGTGTTTTCCTAAACTAATTACATAATAAATTTTCATTTCACTGTGACAAGAGAGTTGGGTATCCTTTTAGCTCTCACACAGTTAAAAAAGAAAGACAGTAGATGATAATTTTGAATCAGGTCCTACTAGATGAAAAAAAATGTTAGGGGGTGCCTGGGTGGCTCAGTCGGTTAAGGGTCTAACTCTTGGTTTTGGCTCAGGTCATGATCTCACGGTTTCGTGAGTTCGAGCCCCGTGTTGGGCCCTGTGCTGACAGTGCTGGGAGCCTGCTTGTGATTCTCTCTCTCTCTCCCTCTCTCTGTGCCCCTCCCGCATTCACGCTGTTTCTGTCTCCCAAAATGAATAAATAAACTTAAAAAATTTTATTTACAAAAAAGAAAAAAGTTAGGAAATGTTCTCTCCTTTTTTCAGATGAGTTTTACTTTAGAGATTTTACATCCTTATTTCAGTACGCATCGTGCTTGCATGCGGGGAAATTCATTTAAAGAAAGATTGATAAACTATGTTAATGCTAGACTGTTGGGGAAACTGAGTACAGGAATGTTTCAGAAACATAGTTGTGTCATTTGACTTTTATTGAGCATGTGAAGCTTCTGTCCACATAGAACAAAAACGTGGAATGGTTATCTGCTATCATTTCCCTTCCCAGGTCACTACGTAAACTGAACAGGCTGACAATACGTAGCAATTTAGTTTCTCCAGTGTATGCGGTGATTTTGTGAATTCATGTTGCCCTCTGTTCTAACTCCCCTTTTCTGTCCCCTTCAGCCACACACCGTAACATGTCTTGTCACTCTTTCCAGTTCTTAATGCTTTAAAGCTTATGCTTCTTTCATTATGAAGTCCCACTGAAGGTTTTTCACCAATAGATCAACATCTACCAGCCCGTTTGTAGGAGTCCTAGCTCCACTCTGCCCACGACTATAGGCATGCCATTGAAATCTTGGATATTCTTTGCCTGAACCTCCCAAGTCCTGTCTGAGGTTTCAGAAGCCAGTTGAACTCCTTCTTCCTCTTAAGCCAACTTCCTTATGTCTGGTTAGTCCCATCTAGGTCTAGTGTATACTTTCACACTTGCTTTTGTAGATTCATAGATGATATATGTTTGAGTAATGCCCTTTCTCTTTCTCCAGAGTACTCCCCTGATGGTTTGGGAAGAGCTCTGCCCATTCTTCTGTCTCTGGATAATTTATTTCCCGTTATCCTGGGGACATGCCCATCATTCCCAAAGTCCCCTTCACGCTGACTCCCAGGAACCCAGTACTAACTGCCTGACCTTGTGGTGGCTGGCTGGGAATGCAGACTCTGTTTTGCCTCCTGCCACCAATCATTCTACACACATTTTATGTGGTGGGTTGTACGGAATGGTGGACGTTGTTGGTGAAACACCAGAGATTGCTGATGGATGGATGTATACATGCTGTGTTTCGGTCACGATGTTTTTGAATACAAGAAAATAATAACGAGGAGGACTGTTCGGTGTAGAAAACAATGGTAAAGTGATGGAGGGATTACAATAAAAGCAGTGCATAGTGGGTTTTTTTTTTTTATATGACATTCTTGGTATAAAGTGTAAAGAATACTACTAGTCAGTCAAGGTAGCTATTCCAAAGGTGAGTCATTTAAATATAGAGTAATCTGGGAAGTGGTAGACTGCATTTTCTTTTCATATAATGAATTCTGTGGGGCTTAATTAGAACAAGCAGAAAGGATGGGTAAAGGAAAGGGCACCTGGAATCCAGGACAGGATGGATTTAAAAAAAAATTTTTTTTTAACATTTATTCATATTTGAGAGGGAGAGAGACAGAGCATCAGCGGGGGAGGGGCAGAGAGAGAGGGAGACACAGAATCCAAAGCAGCCTCCAGACTCCGAGCTGTCAGCACAGGGCCCGACGTGGGGCTCGAACTCACGGACCGTGAGATCATGACCTGAGCCGAAGTCGGAGGCTCAACCGACTGAGCCACCCGGGCGCCCCCAGGACAGGATTGATTTTCTGCCCATCGTTTACTGGGACAAGCCCCTTTCTTCTTGCAGGAGATGGAGTCTTTCATTTTACAGAACACCTTATGTGGGTTTAGCTAAGATCTTCTATTTCATTCTAAGAGAAAGCTCTAGTACCGATTGTCACAGTATTATTTGGCCTCAATTAACCTCTGCTTATCCTCCTCTAAGTTATAATATTTTCTAATCACGATCACATATTTAACGTCAACTTCTTCTGTTGGGTGGGCAGAAGATTAATTTTATTTCTCCCTTCTTCTGTTCCTTCCTTGTGGGTAATTCATCAGCACAGTTTAATTCTTTGGGCTGGGGATAAGCTTTCCTTCTAGCAGGGGGGAAGGTGTGGCGACATGACTTGACTGTCAGTCCGTGGGTCGCATAAGAGAAGTGCCCCAGGCCTGTTCTAGCTGGAAATGATACACGTGTGACTCAGGTGCGCTTTTATCGGTGTGCCGCTCGCTGGGGACGCACTGTTGTTTCCACCTGATGTTGCTTGGATGTGGGCTGGAGGTGCATCCCTCCCGAAGTGGCTGAAGTCAGAGGACACCCACGGAATAGATAAGGCACAGAGTCCACGTCCACAACAAAGACTCGTCTTTCATTTGTCTGCTGTAGCCCAAGGCTAAGTGACGTCTCCAATTGAGAAGATTTATGAAACTCCGGAGCCCCGCAAGATAATCAGCAGCATAACAGGGAACATGCGAGAGACATGCCGTGTTATTCCTTCTTTTCTGTTGTGCAGCTGTCTGACCCGGTTTCTCTGGCCTGGACTGGAGCAAGCAGCTTAGTATGCACGAAGGCTGAGAATAATGTTTGGAGTGGTGCTGTAAGCTATTTTATTTATGGTTACACAGTGTACTTAGTTTTTTACATTATCACAGGATGAAATGAGAAATGCCTCTATGAAGAAAAAAAAAGTCCAGATGGAAATTGTCATTTGCTATAATTCAGGAATAAATATAGTGGGTAGGTACAGAACGCTCTGTTGTGGAAATGTAGGCAGCTTGTATGTGTTTCTTCTTTACTTGTAGCCTGTTTTGTTTCCTTATTCATAATCTTTCAAAAGAATAGCCTGGATGCTTTGCAAAATTGAAGACCAATGAAATGGAAATCCCAATCCCGGGGAGATTGACGGCTGACTTCTCAGGGAAATCAGACATTAAAACAACGCTAGGAAAATGGAACAAAACGCTCTGAAAAAGTGAATAAAGAAAAGTCCTGTCTCTTTGGAGCTCACGTCGTGTCAAATAAAATGTATTAGTTATACTTAACGATATTTTAAATAAGGTATTAGTGTCTCTCTGGCTTTCCTTATTATTATTATTATTTTACTTAATGATAGACTTACAACATCGTGTGATTTCTCTTGTCCTCTTATAGATGTAGGTGCTTATCTGTTATTTACACAATTTTCAATTTAATAAAAACAAATGAAAGATACTGGAAAATACAACTTCTAGCATTAGCTTTTAATTAATGGTTGCTAAAAAATTCTCATGATAAAACAAAAGCCGGAAGAGCTTTTTCTTATTGAATTATTATTTTCATAGGGAGATTCATAAAATTCTTTATGAGGATTACATGATGCCTGGATATAGGAAAGAAAAAAAAAAACCCTAAGTAAAGGCTACAGTGTCCTACTTTATCTCAATATGAAATCAGGGAGCAGTGTGTGGGGGGGTCTTACTCCTATGTTGAAACCAGTTTTTCCTTGAGTTTGTCTCTCCCTGGAGACTTGGGCTCAAGCAGCTACACGAACTGTCAGCAGAAGCCATCTGGTAATGACCCAGCCGCCCCCTGTCCTGTCTTCCCTGGCACTTTCCCCACGTGGCCAGGTGCATTTAGTAATTTCTCAACACCTCTTCGGGGAGGGAAGTGCACTTTTCCACAGGGAGAAACTTAGTCATGGAAAGGCTTATGATGTGAAGATCTGCAGGTCAGCCCATAAATCACTTCCGGAGCTGCTGCTGAAGAGTCTCTGTGTCTCTGCGCGCAGGTAAAGGTCCCTTCCCAGCTGTGGGCCTAGAAGGAGGGTCCGGGTGCATGCACAGGCCACAGCTGGACTGCTGGACAGCTGGACAGAGGGACGTGGGGGTTTCCTTCTTGCCGGGCCATGAACTCAGATCATCAGTGTTTTCGTTACGCTGTTCTGTCCTTTGCCATTTGGGCCAGTAACTTGGCTGCCCAGGTTTGCCCGAAAAGGGCTTTGAGAGCCGCAGATCTGCAGCCCAGATCCCAGATTCCACACTAAGGATGCAAGTTGAGAGGCAGGCACGTCTCGGTGAATGATTAGCATTTGGCTTTCCCGGGGAATTAGTTTCCTGTGTTTGCAGCCACGTTTCTAAACTGGTAGGCATTAAACCGCACTTTCGTGTAGCATGCTTATTTGGTGATTAGCCAGGTGTCGAGGTCTAACTGAAGAGTGGCTGGTTTGGTATGGAGACTCTTGAATCCTGGTTTCAGCTCTGGGGGTCTGGGGCAGACCACTTTTCCTCCTGGGGCCTCAGCTTTTAAGTCTGTGGAAAGAGAAGGTGGAAGTAAGATGGGTGGGGTTGATGGGGCGCCTCGGGGGGCTCAGTCGGTGGAGCATCCGACTTCGGCTCAGGTCATGAGCTCACAGTTCGTGGGTTCGAGCCCCGCATCGGGCTCTGGGCTGACAGCTCGGAGCCCGCAGCCTGCTTCGGATTCTGTGTCTCCTTCTCTCTCTGCCCCTCCCCCGCTCACGCTTTGTCTCACTCTGTTTCCCAAAAATAAATAAATGTAAAAAAAAAAAAATTGGGTGGTGTTCAAAACAGTGTTTAAGATGGCCCTGGGTTTTCCCAAGAGTTCTCTGAGAGAGAAGGGGGGGCTGGAATCAAGGCTTTTGAAAACTGTGGTCTGTTGTTAGAAAAAGACTGAAAATCTGCAACCGGATGTTCCTGGAGCTCTGTTTGACTCTGATATTTGTTTAAAAAAATGCAACTTAAAGGTAAAATTTGCCTCGGAACCGTTTTCAGTGTAGAGCAGCTGCAGAGTAGAAGGGTTCAAAGACCCAGAGACATGGCTGCCAGGGTCGAGTCTCCGCTCTGCCACTTACGTGATGCTGGGTACTTGGGCACGTTTCTTCACGTCCCTGTGCCTCAGTTTCCTTATCTGTGAAAAGAGGACAATAACTTTGGGTAATAATGGTTGTCGGTGTAGGTTTATTGATTGTAACAAACATGCCACTCTGGTGGGGAAGTTGATGACGGGGAGATTATACATTTGTGTGTGGGCAGATGGCATTGTAGGAAATTTCTGTACCTTCCCCTCGATTTTGACGAAAACACGAAGCTGCTTTGAAAATAAAGTCTATTAGTACAAAAAAAAAAAAAAACCCAGGATAATAATAATAGTAACTGTTTCACTGGGTTGTTATAAAGGCAAGATAGTTCATAATCGTAAAATATTCAGAACACCCACTTGACACCTATTAAGCATATTTAAAAGACTTAAGTACTAAGTGGATGCTCATCCATTGGAAAACTTGTTTTGCAACATGCAGCAATCTCTACAATTTGGAAGCAATTTCAGTATTCGTTTTCTTCACGTCCAACGTGTTTCCAGCTTGTCTTAATAAGACGGTAACCCAAACATTTGTGTACAGTGGGTGTTTCAGGCCAAGAGAACAATTTGAGCAAATTGGAGAAATGTAGACGTTCTAGAAGTGGAAAATTCCAGCGTAGGGAGGAATTGCGTGCTGAAAAAGTTGTCCGAGCAGGGCTTAGATTATGCCGGAGCCCAGTGCAGGGTTGGGGGGATCCCCTCATCCCTGTGGGATTGAGACTTCCAGTTAATGGTGGTGATGATGGTGGAGGAGGTGGTTGATGGTGGAGATGGTGGTGATGGCGGGCAGGACAGGAGACTCTCCCTTCTCCCCTTGTTGAATTTTGTGCTGGAGATTCCTTACCTGGAGCTCAAGGGTATCTGATAGACTGCTTTGCTGATTGATAAGAGGCGGCTCAGTTCATTCTTGGAATTGAACAAAAGGAAGCCATGTAGCAGCAAGGCGGGAAGAGGAGCGGGAGGCAGGCAGGGACTGAAGAAGCCTTCTTTCCCTCTATCCTTCGTGGCCGTCTCCCGTGAAGATCAGACAGCCTCGCCCGCAGGTGCATACCTGGCGTGGCAGTCCATCATCCTCTCCAGGCAGAACAAAAGCCGCCGATCGCTAGCGTATCGAAGTATACTTTCATGAGACATTTGGGGTTCCTGTTCAGGTCTTTGAAGGTTCTGCCTACAAACGCTGGCAGCGCTCGTTTCATTTACCAAACCGTGCTGTCCTTGTTACTGTGGTAACGGCGGCACACCTAATCTGGTGTCCACGATGTACGTGATTTGTAAAACCCACATTTCATTGTGGTGAAATTGCGTGTGGTGGTGATTCGGGATATGGTTTTGATGGGTACGTGTAGCACTTTCTATCTGTAGGATCGTATTTTTAAATTTTTTTTTTAATGTTTTTATTTATTTTTGAGAGAGACCAAGTGCGAGCAGGGGAGGGGCGGAGAGAGAGGGAGACACAGAATCCGAAGCAGGCTCCAGGCTCCGAGCCGTCGGCACAGAGCCCGACGCGGGGCTCGAACTCACGGACCGCGAGATCATGACCTGAGCCGAAGTCGGACGCTTAACCGACTGAGCCCCTGGGGGCCCCAGCCTGTAGGATCATATTGACTTAGTAAGTGGAGAAGAGCACTGAAGTATGGAAGAAGAAATCAGACATTCCCTTTTTACACGCAGTCCTTCTGTTATGTCGTATCTCAATATTTCTTTGACAGGTAACTTTGTATGTAGCAGTCATTCTCAATATGAGGGAGGGTGACCTGCTCCCCCCTTCCCCCACCCCAGGACATTTGTTGATATCTAGAGGCATTTTCATGGGGGCGCCTGGGTGGCTCAGTCAGTTAAGTGCCTGACTCTTGATTTCAGCTCAGGTCGTGATTTCACGGTTCGTGGGATCAAGCCCTGCGTTGGGCTCTGTGCTGACAGGGTGGAGCCTGCTTGGGATTCTAACGTCTCTCTCTGTGCCTCACCCGCTTGCACTCTCTCTGTCTCAAAATAAATAAATAAATAAACTGAAAAAACATCTAGAGACATTTCATTGGCAAACCTATTGTCTTGTGTTCCCGGGATCTCCTAAGTAGAGGTAAGCAGTACTGCTCGGACCCTCTGGTGCTCAGACAGCTCCCAGAACAACAGATCACTTGTTCGTCACTTGGACGAATGGACGTCCCAACGCCAGTAATGGTGAGAGTGAGGAACTCTGGGTGTACGGTGTTTGTTCCATGAGAAACTTTATCAAATATACGCTCCTCATTCTGGAATCTTCCTTTCCGTTTCCTGAGTTCCATGACCACACCGTCGAACATTGACTCAAAGACCTGTTTGAAATCCGCGCACTACAAGAAATCTACTTGCGTCAGGGGAATTCCTTTTTGCATCTTTTCTGTGCATTCGCCTGATGCAAATACTTCCGGTTTAACCCTCAAGACATCCTGTGTTTCTCAACATGGTATTTTTGTTACTTCTTACACAGCAACTTCTATGTATGTTTCTTCTCCCTAAATTTGGCTTTAAGCTCCTTAACGCTGTGTGAAATTGCTTTGAATTATGTTAAAAATGTAGTTTAGTGCTATCCACGCTTGACACATCCAGTAAATACTGAACGTTCAAATTTGATCGTTGATGCATTTGTATAAATCAAACATTATTTTCTTGATATTCATCATTCCTTTCACTGAAGGGAAAAGGCAGTGTTTCCTCTTTTATTTTCCTAAAGCAGAAACATATTTAAATCTCACTGGTTTTGAATACTGACCTCAAAACAGTTTGTTTCTTGTCTGAGAAACTATTTCTAGCTTTTTATTTTTCTAAGCTTATTGTATTTTTTTTTAACGTCTTATTTTATATTTGAGAGAGAGAGAGAGAGAGAGAGAGAGAGAGAGAGAGAGAGACAGAGAGTGAGCAGGGGAAGGGCAGAGAGAGAGGGAGATGCAGAATCCGAAGCAGGCTCCGGGCTCCCAGCTGTCGGCACAGAGCCCGACGTGGGGCTTGAACCCACGAACTGTGAGATCATGACCTGAGCTCAAATAGGACACTTAACCAACTGAGCCACCCAGGCACCCCTTAATGCTATTATAAATAGATATTTATGACTTTGGTAAACTTAATGGTGCCTGAACAACTGCCGTTAGGAAAATATTTCCATTTGGACAAATTTTGCCATCAGGCATGTGGGGCCCTTGGAGACAGGTAATTTGGTGGTGTCATTTGAAACGTGTTCTGTTTATTTGATGTCTGTCCATCAGGTTGTCCCGTGTCCATGTCTTTGACTAGGTAAGGCAGGAGACGTGTGTTAGCATCATTATGGGGAATTGAAACCCAGAGTTCTTTTTTTTTTTTTGGTAGGTAAAGACAAGTCCCAGCTCTTCACCATTTTTTGGTCATTTCTCTGGCTGGCCTTTCATGGGAGTGCAGGACATACAGGTGGTGCTGTGCCGATGGCAGCTGAGTTGGTGTCCTTTCTTCTGGGACACGTGCCTTTCGTGTGGTCCGTTCAGCGATAGGAGTCACAAGGATATGGGAGGGAACCTAGCGCAGTTGAAGGCCCCCCTTTACAATGCCGCGCAGACGAACTCATGAATATTGGCCGTCTGCTGTGCACTGGGCGCCTGGATGACCTTCTGCAGTTATCCGCTCTTTCTCTCCTTGAAATCACCCAGCTAGGGGTGGGGGGGTGGCGAATATCCTAATTTCACCCACTCACCGAGCTCAAGTAACTTGGCCAAAGTTTTCATTTCCACAGTGGCCTGAGGTCTCCCCAGCTCCCATCTCTCTGCCGGCGTCCCCCTGGCTTTTATTAGAAGTCCTCCGGTTCAGTGTGGGCGAATGAAGGTGACCCAGGCCCGTCAGGATCACTCTCCTGGGCCTTCTGAAAACTTGACTTTAGCTATTCCTTAAAACTGAGAAACGTGCTGCCTTAAGTTTGGCAGGCTCTGAATTAGAATTCGTGGCTACTGGATGGCAGGGGAGACTTTCATGAGAACATGTAGGGAGGGTCCCCAACTGTGGGATTCCTGTGGAATTTTGGAACCCCCTGGGAGGGGGGGTAGGTGGGGTGGGCCCATTTTTCAGTGAAATTATTTCTGTGTTACTCGGATTCTCAGAAGGGACAGAAGTACTGTAACAAGCAGGGCGTTTTGAACACCCTGTTTTGCTTCCTGACATGTGCAAACACAGTCTCAGGGGACGTTCCCAGAGTTGGCTGTTTGGGCCTGTTGTTTTATGGCGGGAGAAAATACTGAATATCTTGCTTAACATTCTGTAACTCTGAAGTTGCTTTCAAACCGTGTGGTTTCTCATTAAACTGGGCGAGAACACGCTCAGAGAGCTGGGTATCTTATCTTCACCCTTTCTTTGGGCAACTGGAGAAGCTGTTTTGGAATCTAGCACCTGTTCACAAAGAAAGAGACAGCAAAACAGCTCATTGCTTGTTGGCTTACGGTCACAATTCCAGGATGCGCCTTTATGACTTAACCTCTGGCGGTTGTCTGAGACAGTCCACCTGGAAAGATCCTCGTGTTTGTTCATTCATTCCTGGCTACTTCCTCTGACCTCAAGAACTGGCTATCAGAGGTTGGTCAAATCAGGATTTCTTACCCAACAAGGGGAAATTATTTGTCTTCAGACTATGTGTCACTGGGACCCTGGAATGAGCCTTCTGATCGTCCCTCATTGCGAATATATTTCAAAGTAATTTGATAAAATATGAATGTAGTGTTATAGCCTTAGAGACTTGGAGCTGGTAGCATGTCTTATAAATGGTTTAGACTTGGCCTAAAGATTTATTGCTGAGATTAGAAAGCTATGGGGGTCCCTGTGTGGCTCAGTTTGGTTAAGCGTCCGACTCTTGGTTTTGGCTCAGGTCACGATCTGAATGGTTTGTGAGACTGAGCCTGGTTTGGGCTCTGCGCTGACAGTTCAGAGCCTGCTTGGGATTCTGTCTCTCTCTCCCTTTCTCTTTGCATCTCTCCCACTGTGCAGACTCCTCTCTCTCTCTCTCTTTCCCAAAATAAATAAATAAACATTAAAAAAAGTTATGGCACGCAAGCAGTAATTTGAGTCTTGTTTTTCTCCTTCCATATTTATATAAATACAGATAAACACACACACGCACACACACACACACACACACACACACACACACACACACAGACACATGCACATACACACACCATAGTGGAGACTCTGTGTTGAAACCACTTGGCTCTATGACTTTGATTAGAAACAAATCATTACTATGTTCTTCTTAACCTCATGACAGACAGGCTAATAAAAGCATGCATCACCAGTGTTTGGGGAAATAGACAGTTGTGGTTTCACAGATGGGGAAACTAACATAGGAATCACACGGATGTCTTCTAAAAACGATTCCCAGTAGGACACTGAGCCTGGCTTAGAACTTGGATACAGACACCATGGAGTTTTGTAACCATCCCTTTGCTGTGCTTCTGACCAGATCCAGTGGCAGAAGAGGAGAACTATGTGTATACAGTTTCTGTTTCTCTTTTCTCTCGTTCTCTTTTTTTATTTTATTAAGTTGTTTGTGTCCAAGGCTTAAACCTGTGAACACTGACAAGGAATACTCAGCAAATAAGATGGGCCCATTTTTCAACAGAGTGTGAGATGGCTTAAAATTAAAGGTTCCAATTTTCATTACAATGTGACAGCAGGTGTGTGTTAATCATTGCATGCTAGTCAGTGAGATGATGCACGCAAGGATTCAATATTCTAAAATTCACAGCAACCCACGGGGAAAGTGCAATTAATATCTTGGTTTTGTAATGAGGCAGCTGAGGTGTAGAGCAGTCCAGTAACTTTCCAAAAGTCACCCAGCCAGCAGGGGCTGATGCGGAGACTTAAATTCAGAAAGCCTGACGGAGGAGCTGGGTTTCTTCACCCCCTCCTGCATCTCCTCTTTAGTCCTCAAACATTGGCTGGGTCTTCGTAATGTTTAAGATCTACGCTCTATATTGTGATGAAAAGGTGTGCCAGTAAGAGTGTCTCTGCCCATGGGTTTGCGTGGTGTTGAGGGAAGGAAGTGCATAAGTAATTATATCACTTTGTGAATGGAATGCTGAAGGGTGTAGACCATGAGTTTTGAGTACAAGGTTGAAGGAAGAGTTAGTTCTCATGAGGGATGAGAATGGGTAAATAACAAAGCTTTTGTAGATACATTTGAGGTGGACCTTCACAGGATACGAGGGAGATGGAAAGTTGTGCTTTGGAGAAGGCATTCTGAGCATAAAGAGCAAAAGGGTGTATAGATGCCAAAATGCCAAATCATGCCTGAGATTGTGTTGCATCTTGCAGGCCATGCTCAGGGACTGTCCACAGGATCGAGTTCAGAGGGTCCAGACAGAAGCAGTTAAGCCATGTTGAAGATAGATGGAAAAAAGAGAGAACAGAGCGAGGGATATTCAACTAGGACACGGGTCGGGGCAGGGAGAGAAAGACATTCGACAGGTACCATTTTGTGGCCTCTTAATACATGCCTGTGTTGGGGACATTAAAAGAATGAGCTTATGTGGTCCTCATAAGGACCTCACAAGGACAGGTAGATGGTACTACTATTTTTAGGTGAGGAAAGAGAGTTGGCAAAGGTTAGTATACTTCTCCAGAGTCACCGAGCTAGAAAATAGGACAGAATTCAAACTCGCCTTTGTCTGACTCCGGAAATCTCTCCAAGGACCTGTGGAACGACCCCCTTTTTGCGTGGTGGAATTGGAGATAAAGTCATATTGTCTCTTCTGAAATTGGGGGTGAGGTTGAGGCGTGCCACTTCTAGAAAGCCTAGAGAGAAATGTTGATGGAGGGGATTAGCTGTCAGTGGTTTTTGGCTCCGTGGTTATATGTTTGCAGTGGAACTAACTAGTCCTTGGCCATGTGCAAAATCACCTCATTTATTAATTGAATGAATATGTGAGTGTTTTGGGGGTCCTCCTGTATGGGTTAGGGCAGAGGACCCTGAGGGACCACTGACGTCGGGTCATTACACAGGTGGTGTGCAACAGAGGGTTCATCAGAAGGTGGACCTGTGACCTCTGGGAGAGCTCTGAGATTCCAGAAATAATCGAGGGTGGACATGGTGGAAAACATTCGCTTTGGCTGACGTATGGCACTAGATCCTGGGTCTTGAATGGAACTTAGTGCTTTGCGCAAACAAACAAACAAACAAATAAACATATCAGAGCATTTGTCATTTATACGTAATTGAAGCGCTGTGTCCAAGCATTTGGGCACAGCTTTGATGGATTCTCATCCATCCACCTCTTGCCTACTGGCTCCTCCATCTTGTTCTATTGGAGAACGACCAATACTGGAAAGACTTTCCTTTAGCTCTCTGATTTAATTGCCTTGTCGCTGGAAAAACACCAGGAAGGAATGGAAATTTCTACCCAATATGTTTAAATGAAGAAGCAGGTGCAGAGTCCCTAGGGACTGTTGAAGGGTTGATGCACGGAGTGTAAGTTGGAGATGACATTGAGCTCTTGGGCTTGGGGAGACCTCCACCAATTCTTAAGTGAATGTGAGTTTTAAAATTATTTTATATGAAAAAAAATGTTTATTTATTTATTTGGAGAGAGAGAGACTGCGAGTGGGGAAGGGGCAGAGAGACAGCGAGAGAGAGAGAATCCCAAGAAGGCTCCGTGTTGTTGGCGTAGAGCCCGACGCAGAGCTCGAACCCATGAACCACGAGATCATGACCTGAGCCTAAACCAAGAGTTGGACACTTAACTGACTGAGCCATTGAGGTGCCCCCTAATTTTTTAAATTTTAAATTATTAGGTAGATTATAGATACTTTAGACTCTGAGGCAATTTATAATGACAACTCATATAAATTATATAGTAATTAATCGTTATAAGTAGTGTAGGATATTTAAAGTTATTATGGAATCAGATACTTCATGAATATATATGTGGCAACAAGCTATGTGGGTAACTAGTCCATTTAAAACAGAAATTGCTTTAGACTCATTTCTGGGTTTTCTCTTTTGTTCTATTGATCTATGTGTCTAATTTTGGCCAGAACCATACTGTTTTGCTTGCTACATCTTTGTAATATAACTTGAAGTCCTGAATTGTGGTGCCCCCAGTTTTGTTTTTCTTTTACAAAATTGCTTTGGGTTATTTGGGGCTTTTTTGTGACTCCATACAAATTTTAGGATTGTTTTTTCTAGTTCTGTCACACATGCTGTTGGTATTTTGATAGGGATTGCATTAAACTTGTGGATTGCTTTGGGTAGTGTAGACACTTTAACAATATTTTTTCTTCCCATCCATGAGCATAAAATATCTTTCTGTTTCTTTATATCATCTTCAATTTCTTTCATCCGTGTTTTATCGCTTTCAGAGTACAGGTGTTTGACCTCTTCGGTGAAGTTTATTCTTAGGTACATTATTACTTTTGGTGCAATTGGAAATGGGATTGTTTTCTTAATTTCTCTTTCTGCTGCTTCATTATTAGCGTATAAAGATGCAACAGATTTCTATATGTTGATTTTGCATCCTGAGACTTTACTGAATTCATTTATCAGCTCTGGTAGTTTTTAAATGAGTCTTTTGGGTTTCCTGTGTATAGTGAAAGTTTTACTTCTTCCTTACCAACCTGGATGCCTTTTATTTCATTTTGTTGTCTGACTTGTGTGGCTCAGACTTCCGCTACCACTCTTCCAGTGGTGAGAGTGGACATCCCTGTGGTGTTCCTGACCGTAGGAGAAAAGCAGAGGAAAAGCTCTCAATTTTCCCCCATTATGTATGATGTTTGCTGTGTGTTTTTCATATAAGGCCTTTGTTATGCTGATGTAAGTTCCCTCTAAACCTAGTTTGTTGAGGGTTTTTATCATGAGTGCATGTTGTACTTTGTCAGATGCTTTTTCTGCCATCTATTACCATGACCTTTCTCTTATTGATGTGATAATATCACATTGATCTATTTGTGAATATTGAAACACCCTAGTGTCCTGGGAATAAATCCCACTTGATCGTGTTGACTGGATAAAGAAAATGTGGTATATATGTACAATGGAATATTATTCAGCCATAAAGAATGAAATCTTGCCATTTGCAATAACATGGATGGAGCTAGAGAGTAGAATAGTAAGCAAAATAAATCAGTCAGAGAAAGACAATTACCATATGATTTCACTCACATACGGAATTTAAAAAATAAAACAAGAGGAAAAAAAAGAGAGAGAGAGAGACAAACCAAGAAACAGACTCTTTTCAGAGAACACACTGATGGTTACCAGAGGGGAGGTGAGGGGAGGGGTGGGTGACATAGGTGATGGGGATGAAGGAAGGCACATGTGATGAGCACTGAGTGATGGATGAGTTGTTGAATCACTATATCGTACACCTGAAACTAACATAAGACTGTATGTTAAGTACCCTGGAATTAAAATACAAACTTAATCCAAAATTAGCTTTGCACTCTGCCATTGAATAAGAACGTCAGTTTCACATTGGTTTCTTGATGGCCCTTTTACTTTTTACGTATACCCGTAGCTCATCCACACCTGCTCCTTCATCCATATCAGGCCAATGGGAACCTGTCCAATGAAAACCTTGGTATATGAAGAGCTCTCTCCTCACCGGCTCCCCCAGTCGCTGCTGTCACCAAATGCCCCTGCTGACACCCTTTTTCCTTGAAAAGATCCACCCAAGTCCCCTTTCGGAATGGGCTGCATTCCAACTTCCTTCTTGACCTCTGGCTTCTGCTGCTGGAACGATCTTCCCAACAACCTGGTAGCCTGAGTTGGGATTTGGAGTTAGCTTTTTATAGCAGCTTTACTTGATATATAATTCACATACAATAAAATTCACCCTTTTAAGGTTTACTGCGCTTTTCACATATTCTCAGAGTTGTGTAGCCGCCACCATCTAATTTTAGAATATTTTCATCACCCCCCAAATAAAACCCCTACCTGTCAGCAAACCTCCCCATCCCTTCTCTCCTTAACCCCCACGCAACCACTGATCTAGATTCCGTCTCTATGGATTTGTCTCTTGGAAACATTTCGTACCAATGCAGTTGCACGATATGTGGCCTTTGGTGGCTGGTTTCTTTCCCTCAGCCTCATGTTTTCAGGGTTCATCCATGTTGTGACATGTGACGGTACTTTGTTCCTTTCTCTAGCTCAATAATATTACGTTGTAGGGTATAGCACACTTCTTTATTCATTCACTACTTGTTAATTGATGGGCATTTGGATCGTTTCGGATTTTTTTGACCATCATGAATAGTGTTGTTATTACCATTTGTGTACAAGGTTTTACGTGGACATCTATTTTTATTTTTCTTCGGTTTATACCTAGGACTGGAACTGCTGTGTCACTGGAATTTTTACAGAGAGACGAATCTTTAGTAGCAGCATACATTTGAAATGTAGCTTACACTTTATGAAGTTTAAAACTGTGGTGCTTTCTGGGGCGCCTGGGTGGCTCAGTCAATTAAGCGTCCGTCTTCGGCTCAGGTCGTGATCTCACAGTCCGTGAGTTCGAGCCCCGCGCCGGGCTCTGTGCTGACGGCTCAGAGTCTGGATCCTGCTTCAGATTCTGTGTCTCCTTCTCACTCTGCCCCTCCCCTCCTCTCTTTCTCTCTCTCTCAAAAATAAACATTAAAAAAATGTAGGGCTTTCTCTGTTGGTGTTGGTATAATATAGTTGCAAAATTGTCAGTCAACCTAAAGCACTGGGGACATGGGATTGCACAGTGGTTTTTGAGTCAAACCCAAGTGAATTCAAGTTCTGGTAGTGATTTCTAGACTGACAGTAACTGTGGGCTAGAAGGTTAAGTTCTCTGAATCATCATTTCTTGTCTGGATTGAACCCATGTTTGTGATTCTCAAGCTGTCATAGTTTTTCAAAAGGTTTTCATGTCACTGCATGCAAAAATGGTAACATTTGTGTGGGTAATTTGGTAAACTGGGGAGACTTCTCACCTGGAGGCTAAGGGGTTGGTCTCTGGCACACCTAAGTTGGAGTTCTTTGGTATTCTAGGCCATGCTGGATTCTGCTCTACCGTGACTCTCATCTGTGAGGATATGGTTTCCTCAATGTGTCTGCACTCTGGCCTCTTTCCATAACCTCTCCCGTTCTGGTCTGTGAGAATCACCATTAACGACCAGAGAAAAAGGACGATAAACTAAGCTTTGGAAGGGTCATGAGCTCATCGTGTTTTATGTTGACTATGGCATGTAGAGGAAACTCACGAGATTAATGAAGAGTCTGGAGATGTCACTTCTGCACACCTTAGCTCTGAGTTCCACTTAGAAAGTTATAGGGGCGCCTGGGTGGCTCAGCCGGCTAAGTGTCCGTCTTTGGCTCAGGTTATGATCTCACGGTCTGTGAGTTCGAGCCCCGCGTCGGTCTCTGTGCTGTCAGCTCAGAGCCTGGAACCTGCTTCAGGTTCTGTGTCTCCCTCTCTCTCTGCTCCTCCCCCGCCCGCTCGTGCTGTCTCTCTCTCAAAAATCTATAAACGTTAAAAAAAATTAAAAATAAAAAGAAAGTTATGGATGACCCCCACCGACACCCATCATTTGATCTGGCCTTTGATGTCGTATTTTTTTCTAAGTTTCGGAGCATCATTTTGTTTTTCTTGATTTGTTTGATTCTGTGCTTGCTTTGGTCAAAGCGTCTTCAGTCAGTGTGTAGCTTAGGTGAAAAATTGAAATTTAAATTCTGGTTTCCTGTTGTGAGTGAAGTCATCGGCTATGTGGAGTCAGCTCTAGAGAAGCTGGGCATAGCATCTTGTTCTATTTGATTTTTCTCTGGGGATTATAGCACTGATCAGCTCTCCCCTTAGAATAGGACCACCCGTATCCTACAGGGTGTTCCTGAACCTGAGGGCCCCCGAGCTCTGATCAGATAAAAGAATTCTGGGCCTCTTAAAAGTAATTAGAGGCTGTCGTTGACCCCATCTCTCCTGTTCTTGCTGGTGTTTTCAAGCATGACTATGTGTAACAAGAGTGTCAAGACTGGTCTTAATAGGTAGAGAACTTCTTTTGCCCCGGGGGGATGGAAATGAATCAGCGAGGGGGCTCACATCCTCAATTCCTCTTGACTCTTCTCTGTAGCATTTTCTTAGCAAATAATACGTATAATTTTCTTCTGATGATAATAATCACACGTTCCCCTTTGCAGCAAACTTGCAAAAACAATCCCCCAAAGTATTAAAGAATTACGCAAAGCTGCATACCTCGGAACGTTCTAACGATTGGGTGTATTTTCTTCCAGATGCTGATCGTAACAATGAAGATCCACATTGTCACATCTCATAATTATTGAGCACTGACTGTGGGCCTGACATTGTTCAAAGTGTTTCACATCAACGAGAACAGTACATCTTCACAAACCTTATGAGAAAGGCACAAAGGTTATGCCCACCTGAAGATGGAAATAGAGGACACACAGCCAGCCAGAGGCAGAGTTGGGATTTGTGTCCAATGTACAGTCAGACACGGAGACCAGGCTTTTAGTGTCTACATGTTTCTGTTTCACTCCGAGAGTATGTTTGTGTGTGTGTGCAAGCATGTGAGCATGCATTGTGGGTGCACCCTTCTTCCGTGTGTGTGTGTGTGTGCATTTATTTACATGCCATACCTGAGTTGATTTTTCTGCCAATACACTTAATATTATACCTTGAATATTTCTCATGGCCTTAAATTTTCTCTTAAAAATAATACCCTGTCTGGGGCACCTGAGTGGCTCCGTCAGTGAAGCGTCCGACTTTGGCTCAGGTCAGTCTCAGGGTTTATGGGTTCGAGCCCCGCATCAGGTTCTTTGCTGACAGCTCAGAGCCTGGAGCTTGCTTGGGATTCTGTGTCTCCTTCTTTCTCTCTCAAAAATGAATAAAGAAAATTTTAAAAAATAATATCCTGTCTTCCTGATGTAGTTAATTTGTATAGAACCATTTCCTTCTCTCTAAGCTTCCAAATTATGATTGTAACACATAACACTCAGACTAGGAGGAACATATTTCAATGTAAATCTTCATTGACATAAAAGATGAATTCCTTTGGAGAATGTCTGGTAAAACGTATGAATGCTTTTTTTTTTTTTTTTAATTTTTTTTTCAACATTTTTTATTTATTTTTGGGACAGAGAGAGACAGAGCATGAATGGGGGAGGGGCAGAGAGAGAGGGAGACACAGAATCGGAAACAGGCTCCAGGCTCCGAGCCATCAGCCCAGAGCCTGACGCGGGGCTCGAACTCACGGACCGCGAGATCGTGACCTGGCTGAAGTCGGACGCTTAACCGACTGCGCCACCCAGGCGCCCCTTGAATGCTTTTTTTAAAGAGAAAAGTTTTTTTAACGTGTATTTATTTTTGAAAGACAGGGACAGAGCACGAGTGGGGAAGGAGCAGAGAGAGAGGGAGACACAGAATCCGAAGCAGGCTCCAGGCTCTGAGCTGTCAGCACAGAGCTCGACACGGGACTCGAACTCATGAACCGTGAGATCATGACCTGAGCCGAAGTCGGTGCTTAACCGACTGAGCCACCCAGGCGCCCGTGTATGAATACTTTTAGGCCCCTTAAAATTTCCCACCAACTGCCTCCTGCTTGTGTTTTAAAAATGGCAGTCAAAGCAACCCTGGATTCTACCGGGTAGGAACCAACTCTTTTCAGACTTCTCAAGTAAGCAGCTTTGTTCCACAACTTGCCAATTCGTCGTGATCTGTGAGATTAGTTACCAACCTAGGTAGATCTGTCCGTGCTCCCCGGCGACAAGGTTTCCTCAGACCGGGAGTTCTGTGCCCCGGAACGTCTGATTTTCCAGAATGAAGTGTTTTTGCATAAAAGCACAGCCCCGCCACCTGCAGCCTCCTCTCCGCCGCTAACGAGCTGCTCTTTGTGGGGCTGTGGTCATAACCAGAGAGAACCGCAGGAATTTTCCGGGACAGTGAGATTAAGCATCGGATTTGCCTCCCACCTGGGATGTTAGAGAAAGCACTTCACTTCCCTCTACGCGCTCGACCGGAAACACGATCCATCGCTTATCGACAAAACAAACACGCGTGTTAACTGTGCTCTGATGAATTGCCAGGGGCGTGTTATTCACCAGGCTAAAGTGGCAGCTAGGAGGCTGGAGGCCAGGTTGGCCGTGTGGGGTCAGAGAGCACTGGTCAGGGCCCGCGTTCCCGAGCGCTTCTCTGCAGTGTGAGCGGAGAGCTTGGCATAATACGGTTTATCGGTGGAAGGCTGATAAAACCAATTTCATTTCCTTAGGCAGGGGTGAATTTGGTTTTTTCCCCGGGTGAGAGGAATCTCAAAAGGGGAGGAGTGGGCGGTCCGAGTCTTAGAAATGTCTGTTACTGACTCACGGTTCATGCCTGCGTGCCTGGCTCTTCCTCACTGGGCTTGAAATGACACTGGGAGTTTCCTGGCTGCGTGGAGAATACTTCTGGGAAGTTTCTACCTTCTAACCCTCCCTCCTTTAAACCCGCTCTGCCCCTGCCCTGCAGCTACCCTTCTCCCCGTGGTGTCCTCCCCCTGCATCCAGCCAGTCAGAATCCAAGGGTGCACCTCAGGGCTCCAGTCTCGTGAGTCAATCCATAAAGCTAATCTCACCTTGCTCATTTATTTTAAACCTGGATATTTTTGACTTTAAATTATATAAAATAAGTAAATAAGTAAATAAATTAAAAAAAAATAAATAAATGCTTGTTGGATTTTCAAGCTACGTATAAAATACCTCCACTGTTTCGGAACGACTGCTGGTTTCTTTGTCCCTGCAAACATGTAAATAGAAATCATGCGATTTTATTTATTGTACATTTTATTTTCTTTCATTATTATTTTATTCTATTTTACTTTTTAAAGTTTTTATCTTAAACTCGTTTTAGTAATCTCTCTACTCAACGTGGGGCTCGAACTCATGACCCCGAGAGCCACAGTCACCTGCTCTTCTGACTGAGCCCACTCTTCTGCTTTTATAAGACTTAAAGAACGTTCATCTTTTTTTTTTAATTAAGTTTTAATTTTTTAAATATAGAGAGAGCATGAGCAGGGGAGAGGGCAGCGGGAGAGAGAGAGAGAGAGAATCTCCACCCTGAGCTTGGCCTCTGGGATCATGACCTGAGCCGAAATCAAGAGTCCGATACTCCACTGACCAAGCCACCCAGGCCCCAATTTTTCTTTTTCTTTTTTTAATAGTTCTTATTTGTTCATATTTATTAAGACTTTTTTAGTCTTTTTTAGTGTTTCCTAATAGCTAGGGACAACTCTACATCATTTCAAATTAACTCATGTAATCTTAAGCCATGGTTTTTATCTCCATGTTACAGATGATGGAAATTGAGGCTCACGTTGGAGCTAGTTGGGACCCAGGCGCTCTGGGTTTGTGCCAAGCTCTCCGCAATGTGCCTCCCTACACGGGTGCGTAGGGCAGGGATGGGGTATGTTAGGCAGAGGAGCACTGCAGGAAGAGTCCTTAACCTTTTGCAGGGCAGAAGCCGGCAGTCAGACCTCCTGCAGTCCTGTCCAACCCCCCTCCCTGTTGGGGAGGGATTTGCCAAACTGATGCAGTCTGACGGTCCTTTTTCTGGACTCACACTTCCAAATGGTTCCTTTTGTGTTTTCCTGAACATCTATCCACCATCGCCTGGCTTTTGATATTTTGAAATACAGGAATTCAAAACAATTAGGGATTATTTTTCAACCATGGAGACCTTTCCTGTCACGTCCCGAAGGACCTTTCCACATTTCAGGCTAATGAACTGAAGAATAAAATAACCATATGTTCCCAGCATGTCTGAATTTCATAGTGTCACATTATGTGCTAATCATTCGATGCTTTTGTGGCAGCGGATTCAGGGTCTTTATTGACTTGTGATTGTGAAATCTCCCCTAATAGGCTGATTTCCTGCCGGTGAACTTGTAGTTTTCTGCAGAAATTCTCCTGAAACTTGCTGTAAGCGCCATTCAGTGGCACTGGCAGAGAGTAGGTGGGTCTAAACAACGTCTTCCATCACTTCGACAAAGACTGTCTTAGTCTGTATCCCCTCTAGTACCTAGTCAGTCAGTCAGTAATATTCTATGTCATACTCTCTTCTAGGCCCTGGGGACATCAGATGAGCAAGACTAAGGCTTGGCTCAAGGCTTATATCCTTGTGGGTTAAATAGGCCATAAACAAATATGTCGGTGGAGTGATTTCAAGTAGTTTTAGATGACATGGAGAGACAAATCCCAGAATCTGGTAGAGAGTAAGACACAGATGCTCTAGCTGGCCTGGTGGGGGACTCCTTTCTGAGTGGGTGACATCTGAGTGAGAAGGAGGCAGTTGGGAAGGACCTAGAGAAAGGGCCTCGGGGCTCACATGCCAGCGGATGTTGTCTGAAAGGCCATGAGCTTGGTGTGTAAAAGGAAAGGAGGAGGTTGTGCGTGTGAGTGTGTGTGTGTGTGTGTGTGTACACGTGTGTGGCCTGAGCACGGGGCACAGGAGTGTGAGGAAGGTGCTGGAGTGGGGGGGAGTGGGTGGGGCCGACCATAAATGGCTGCTTTTTGGTTCGTGTCCAGGGTGTGCGTTTTCGAGAGGTTGTGAAGGGAGGTATTTCAGGGCTGTAAACGGAAAAAATACCTAATCGGATTAACTCTTTTTCCTTTTTATGTAGTTTTATGGCAGCTACATACTTTCCTTTAAGAATACATAAATATTTTATTATGGTTGTTATTTCCAGCTTTTTTGAGGTCTAATGGCAGAAATTGTATATTTTTGTGAAGTTCAATGTGATGTTTAGATATATGTACATATTGTGAAGTGATTGTCACAATCAAGCTAAGTGACACATCCATCACCTTACATAGTTACCTTAGTGTGTGTGTGTGTGTGTGTGTGTGGTGAGGACATTTAAGATCTATTCTCCTAGCAAATTTCAAGTATACAATACTTTATTATTAACACAGCCACCATTTGTACATGAGATCTCCCAGCACATTCATTTTGCCTAACTGAAACTTTGTACCCCTTTTTAAAAATTATTTAATTTAATTTAATTATTTAATTTAATTTAATTTAATTTAATTTTTTAGTGATGGAGAGAAAGAAAGAGAACAGGGGAGGGGGCAGAGGGAGAAACAGAGAATATTGAGGAGGCCCCCGGCTGAGCGCAGAGCCCGACGTGGGGCTCGATCCCATGACCCTGGGATTATGACCTGAGCTGAAATCAAGAGTCAGATGCTCAGCCCACTGAGCCACGAGGCGCCCCTGAAACTTTGTACCCCTTGGTCAACATCTCCCTATTTCTCCCGCCACCCCTGGTCCCTGGCTACCACCCTTGTGCTCTCTGCTTCTAAGCCGTTTTTGGATTCTTTACAAAGATCACTCCGGTTACAACATAGAGTATGGACTTTCGAGCGGGCAAGAGTGAAAAGCCCCAAGACCGACTAGAGAAGGCTCCCGCTGAGTCCAGGTGAGAGATGAAGTCGCTTAACCTGGGACTTCAGCCGTGGAGGCGAGAGAGGAAGACAGGTGTGTGGTCCATTCGCGGGGTTCACTGATGGCTCACAGCCTTCTATGGGGAAATCACAGAAAACAAAATGCCTCTGGCAGTGACGGGGAATTCAGGAAGCAGATGTGGGGAAGGCGAGAATCAGTGTTCCTTTTGGTCCACGTTTGGTTGCAGGTAATTCTCTGTCACTCAAGCAGAAGTGCAAAGCAGACGGAGGTCGCAGTTTGGGGGACAGGTGGAGGAGCCTCGGAGACTCGCCAGCTGGTGGGTGAGCCCCCCAGGAGGGGGCAGGGTGGCGGCCAGAGGATGACACAAGACCCCGGGAAGGCTATCCCAGTTGTCCAGAGGCTGGTGCCTTCATCGTTGGCTGGGCTAAATCTTGCTCAGTGAGGTCTGTGACTCTAGGATCGGTGAGCGATGTTGCTGCCAGTTATTTCGTGTAATTTCTGTCCCCAAGGAAACACGTACTCAATGCCCCGCACAAAGTCAGCTGGTAGAAAAGAGAGCGTTTTCTGATCTCTTCAGCCAAGTTTCCCACGGCTCCCAATCCCTAGTCAATAAGCAGTCAGTGCAGAAATACGGGAAAGACAAGGATGGTATCTTTGGCACAGCAAGGTGACCCTGGGCTTTGAGGCCAGGGACTCACCTGTGAAAAGTTTTAGCTCTCCCATTTGTCGGTGGGGCCGCCTTGAGTCTCCATCTCTGTGGAATAGGAGAGACTGATAATATGTATTTTACAGGTTTATTTCAGGGAAAAAAGACTAATACTCTACATAAACATAGAACTTTCTCTTAAATTTTATTATTCTCTGATTGGTACAATCTTTGCATGTATATATGTTTAAATTTTTTTTTAAACATTTATTCATTTTTGAGAGACAGAGACAGAATGTGAGTGGGAAGGGGCAGAGAGAGAGACACACACACACAGAATCCGAAACAGGCTTCAGGCTCTGAGCTGTCAGCACAGAGCTTGACGCTGGGCTTGAACACCTGAATGGTGAGATCATGACCTAAGCTGAGGTAGTTTGCTTATTAGCCACCCAGGTGCCTCTCCCTCCCTCTCCCTCTCCCTCTCCCTCTCCCTCTCTCTCTCTCTCCATATATCTTTTCATATATATATATATATGCATGTATTTATATAAATATATTTAAATGTTTATTTTTATATAAATATATGTAGATTTATATAAATATATATATATTTAAATGTTTATTTATTTATCTTGAAAGAGAGGAGAGAGATAGTGTGTGCACGAGTGGGGGTAGGGGCAGAGAGAGAGGGAGAGAATCCTAAGCGGGCTCTACACTGTCAGCAAAGAGCTTGACTAAGGGATGGATCTCACAAACCTTGAGATCATGACCTGAACTGAGATCAGGAGTCGGATGCTTAACTGACTGAGCCACCTGGCTCCCCTGATTGGTGGAATCTTTTTTTTTATTATTACTTATTATTATTATTATTATTTTTTTTTTGAGAGAGAGAGAGAGAGAGAGAGAGAGAGAGAGAGAGAGAAAGAGAAAGAGAGAGAGAATCCCAGGCAGGCTTTGTGCTGGCAGCATGAAGCCTGACTCGGGGCTTGAACTCACAAACCCATGAGATCATGAGCTGAGCCGAAACCAAGAGTCGGACACTTAAACTGAGCCATCCAGGCGCCGCTGGAATCCTTGATTTTGATATATGTCTCAGTATTTTTTACTTTTAGCGATGATTTCTTTTTCTTGTGTTTAATCAACTGACCCTCAAAATGGCGTTTAGAGTAGTGCCCCCTTCCTTCTGCAGATATGTTCGAAGGCCCCAGTCGATGCCTGAAACCACAAACAGTAGTGAACTCTATATATCCTGTGTTTTTATAATCCACTTCTATGGCAAATTCAGTTTATAAATTAGGCATAGTAAGAGATTAACAACAGTAGCTAATAGTAAGAATGATTCTAATAACATACTGTAATAAAAGTTATGTGAATGTGGTCTCTTTCAAAATACCTTGTACTGTACTCAGCCCTCTTCTTGTGATAGTGTGAGGTGGTGAAATGCCCACGTGATGAGATGCAGTGATGTGAATGACATAGGCACAGTGATGTAGTGTTAGGCTGCTCTTGACCCTCTGACATGTAAGAAGGAAGATCATTTGCTTCTGACCATGGGTAGCTGGAATTGTGGAAAGTGGAACCATGGATAAGGGGAGGTATTATTGCAGAGCTCTCAAGTCCTGCTGTTTCTGTGTGTTCGTTTTTGCTTTTGTTTTTTTTAATACTGAAGACGGTGACAGCTTTGAATAAACTCAGATGTGTCAACTATGACATGTCTGATCGATTGGGCCCGATAGTTGTTGGTGGATATCATACACAAGGGTCGTTCCCAACTAAAATCTGAAAGCAACAAATCAAGAGCCTTTGCATAAAATAATGCTCATTTTTTCCAAGTGTACCGGCAGCCCATTATCTGTAAATATATCTGATAATATTTCAAAGCAGTTGGTTTTTCACCCTAGGAAAATGAATTTGATGAATTCATTTCTTCTATAAATGATAATATCCTCCTTTTCCTGTCCTTTGACTTTTCAAGTGCTTCCAAGGAATTCTGGTGTTCCAGAGGAATTCAGTCGAACCCCTCAGGGCTCACACGCTTTGGTTATATCTTCCATGTGCTTTCGTGCTTTTAGGCCCGGGAGACTTCCCCTCTCAGCTGGTCTGCCTCTAGTAATCCCTTCATCCCTTTGACCATTAATTGTTAAATTATGACATTTAGAAAGGACATTTCTCAAAACCATGGGAATCCTTGTATTTGGACCAGATGTTAAGAGAATTTTAATAGAGGAATAAAACATCTGTGACAACGAAGAGTGGAGTCACAGACAAAAAGAGAACGTGAACAGCATGTTGATAGGGGCATAAATATTGTAAGGAAGGTAGAGGGGTGTGTGTGGATTCGCATCGTTTCTTCCCATTAAGTCATTTCTCAGGCAGTGATTGTTCGTCCATACTCTGTCCTGTATTGTCCAGAGGTTGAGATTTTCTACAGCCTGGTTTCGAACGAGGCAGAGACACAGACAACTGAGGCTTCCAGTGATAAAGGCTATAAGAGAAATGAGTGTTGACGTACAGTGGGGCCAGGTGGGGAATGTGAACTTGGAGATGAAGCGGGAGGAAGGGGAACCCGTCAAGATACATCTGACGTCTCAGAGGTGAGAAATAGAGGGGGTTGGTTACGGTGGGGTGGAGGGGCATGACTCCGGATAGGGAAGGGTTGTCAGGATGTGGTGACAAAATGTCAGGGGGCTTTGGGAAGATGATGGAGGGAGAAATGGCAGGTGAGTCCTCATGATGGGCTGGGTATCTGAGTAAATGGTGTAGTTAGCCATGAGAGGAAATAGACATGAAGGAGACAGTTGGTAAAGACAGATAATCAGGTCACCTTCCGATGAGATACCTCTGCCCTATCAATGTGAAGACATATATTTTGATTTGTGTCCTTATTATGTACAGAGGTCTCAAAGAGTTTTAGATTTGGAAGTCCCCAGGTTATAGAAGGTGTGTAAAGTTGTGTGGGTTTGACAACACAGGCCACTGAGAATGTGCAGGGTGAGAAGAAATGAACGTTCAGCAGAGATTGGGATGCACCTTCATTTAAAGGGAAGAACGAGAAGTCAGAACTGTGGATGTACAGGGACATAGGGAGTTTGGAGTGTTAAGGCAACCAAGGAAGTGGGGGCTTGGGGAGATCTTGAAGGGAAAAGTCAGTGGGCACGAATGCCCTGGAGACACCCAGCTGCATGAATTCACCAGGGTGGCAGTCAGGAGGTGATGAGTGACGATCAGTCATGAAAACACAAGGGCGGATCCCTCTCTCCTGCTACGGTTGTGTACTATTGCATGGGTGTGTGTGTGTGGGTTGTGTACTCTGTTGTACTGTTGCATGTCGCCTTAGCTGTTGCGCCTTCAGGTTAACAAGGAAGAAAGTGGTGCCCCGAGTCCTGCTTAGCTGAACTAAAAGCCAATGGGAGCTGTGAAGAATAGTTGATCCACTGTGGGCCATTTATCACTTGATTTCTTATTGTGTCCATATGAATTTCCTGCCTTGAGGAAATATCTCTGGATAAATCTTTTAGAAATTGTTGATGTAGTTGTGCTGCCTTGAAGGGCTCATTATTTTATCTTCTTTACCCCCTTG
>NW_024412377.1:6559252-6630367 GCF_014898765.1 Herpailurus yagouaroundi | reverse complement strand
TCCTTCCTTCCCCTTCCTTCCTTCCTTCCTTCCTTCCTTCCTTCCTTCCTTCCTTCCTTCCTTCTTGCCTTGCCTTGCCTTGCCTTGCCTTGCCTTGCCTTCCCTTCCCTTCCCTTCCCTTCCCTTCCCTTCCCTTCCCTTCCCTTCCCTTCCCTTTCCCTTCCCTTTCCCTTTCCTTTCCTTCTTGCCTCTGGTTGCTTTACCTAGCACAAAAGTAGATTGAGTGAACTTTCACTTAGTTTTAAAACCTGCTGACAGATAAAATTAATATTGCCTTTGTGTAAATAATAATTTTATCTAATGGACTTCATTTATTTTTATGGTTCCTCCAGGCGATCTGGAGCTAAACAAGGGGGAAAAGGCGAAACTGTAATAACAATTCCCTTTGAAGAGAGATACGGAACAAGGTCACTGGAGCCGAACCATTACTGAAATGTATAAAATCAGTTAATGTTTGGTTTTTCCCAATGTATATCATGAGGTCATTTTATATAGTCATAAAATTCCATCTTAGTTCAGATATGATAAAAACCTATGAGTAACAGAGCCAACTTCATATTCAGTTACCTGAAGGTGGCAGCCAGTGGTCCCTCTGTCAGTAAGGGCAGTCAGTGTTTTCATTAACACGTTCCCACAATGTTTCTCTAATTCATTTGTGTTAAATCTTTTTTTGAATGAAAGTTGGCAAAGTTACGTGGGTTAAAATAATATAAAGAGGATGCAACTTTTATAAAAAAATGTATGTAATAATTGAAGATGCATTATGTTTGGGGAACATCCTGATTCTCCTTATAGACTCAACACAATAACAAGAAAGCTTTAATTTCACTTCATTTCCCGAAGAATAAAATGTTCAGTTATTGGTTTTGAAAAAGGTTAGGAGCATCTATTTACTCGAACACTGTGCATTAACATAAGGGTATTGTTTTATTGATTCTTCATTTAATCCCATTTCCTGTTCAGTGCCTTGAATATCTGATACTATGGTAAAGAAATACCACAGATTCATTCAAGATACGTTCCTTCCAGCCCTGAACGAGGCCTGCACTTTGAATTCCTGGATCGTTCATTCCTGCTTTTCTGAACACTGTAATTTGAACCCCTGCGGAAGCCGTAGCTTCTGTCTTCTCCCTCCATTCAGAGGGAAGTGCTCCTCCTGTGTTTCCTAAGACTTTGCTCTTCCTTCTGTTTGATAATTATCTAGAGATAGACCTTCACTTGCTTAACTCATTCTTACCTATGACCTGGAAGTGCCTGGACTGTGTCATCGTCCTCTTTGCCCTGCTGTGTTGGAGGGCCGTCTCTTGACCACAGGGGACCTCCTTCAGTGGGGCGGGCTGGGTTAATGATGATACCTCCTAAGACCCTGGCCATTTCCCCGCTAATGGTTCATCCTTTGTGATTTGTTGGAAGCAAAACTATGTTCCTGGGGGTGGTTCAGGCCGTTTGGACTTGTGGCCCCAAGTGTAAAACCAGTGTGAGCAGGAAGACCGAGTGCGCCCTGTAGGAGCCAGGCCACCACTCACTCAGCTGGTCTTAACATTTGCTTGTGGGATCCTTGACCCTGGCTGAGCCTTGGCCTTCTCAGCTGCCGTGATTTCACCCCTCCCCACCCCTTCCTCCTCAAATGCAGTGGGTTCTTGACTCATTTCCTGTCTCTTGTGCCAAGGGACTGCACAAACCACAGTGTTGTTTGCTCAGGGCAAGGGATGGGTGAATTCTAAATGCCAAAGAGTATGTTGGCTGTGTGATTCCTGATTGACGCAGACAGCTGATTTGGCATGTTGGGACGCATGCACTTGGGATCGTAACCGTAGCTTGCTTATCACAGAATAGATCAAACTCGGAACGAGGACAGGCTATGTGGCCATACACGCAGCATGTGATGAGGATGCCTGTACTGTAACTGGCACCCCACGGTTCCCCGAAAGGGGCCGCCACGTGGGCTGGTGTGGGCGGCCCCCATGTGTGCCTGCGGAAAGGGAAAGCCAGCCTGAACCTTGGTAGCGGAAAAACCGTGTGGTAGCAGGCATGGGGCCCATGGCATCAGCAAAGGTACTAATGCGTGTGCAACGCTTACTCTGAGGATGCTGGTTAGACCAGAGAGGCCGACGGGAAGCGTCCGCAGTGGGAGGAGTGGACGTGGATTTGGCTGACAGCCTGTTGGTGAAAGGGCACTCTACTTTCTCTCGAAAGCATTGAAGGAGACCTGGACCTTGTCCTCATCATCTTGGCTCTCCTGTGCTGGGGGGGGGGGGGGGGCATCTCTTGACCACAGGTGACATCCTTCAGTGTGGCTGGCTGGGTTAATGATGACACCCCCTAAGACCCTGGCCGTTTCCACGCCAACGGTTCATCCCTTGTGATTTGCCAGAGACAAAACTATGTTCCAGGGGGTGGTTCGAGACCAGGGGTTTTGAACAGGGCAGGGCTGTTTACCCAGCAGCAGCTGACAGTTGTGCAAAGGACGCCGTGTTTGGTGGTGCCGAAGTGTGCAGGATGGTGGGATGTTGCCTTCAGTTTGGGCTGGGCCTTTAGTCTCTGGGGGAGCAGTTCTTCTGATGCGATGGAATTGGGCCAAGAGGTGGAAAGATCGAGGCACACAGACCTTGCAGAAGAGATGTCTGTCCATCCCCTCCTACAGTTGTGCTGTTTGTGTTGGTTTTTTTTTTTTTTTAATATTTTTTGAGAGAGAGAGAGAGAGTGAGAGAGAGAGAGGCAGAGAAAGGGGGAGACACAGAATCCGAAGCAGGCTCCAGGCTCCGAGTTGTCAGCAGAGTCCCACATGGAGCTCAAACTCGCAAACTGCGAGAACATAACCTGGGCTGAAAGTCGGGCACCCAGCCGAGTGAGCTATTCAGGCGCCCCTGTTTTAGATGCCACAGTAGACCGACTTCTTACAATTAAGAGGCACATGCTTGACACTGGCCTCAGCCCTCTGATACGGACCGTTGCGCTGTGGTCCTGGTCTGATACGGACCAGGCGTGGGCCTGGCTACCTGAGTCTCCCCATCAGCTCCCCAGCTTTGTTCCTACCTGCCTCCTTCGTCCTGTCTCCGAAGGAAGTCCTGAAAGCCATCAGGAAGGAGCCAAGCCAGAGAGTTTCTGTGGATTCTGAATTGCGCCAGTGGATCCGGCCCCTTCTCAATATTCCAGCAGGTCTGAAACCCAGAAGAAACCCCGTTTCCCCTGCACAGAAGTACATTAAGCTTCTTTTGGGTCTGTTTTTATTAATAACTGGTTAGACTTTGTTCCCTAAGCAAAACTTTTTGTGTAAGCTTTCATTCTTTTGATTTCTTTTTTATCTGACAGCATTTTTTTTTTTAAAACTAAAAGGAACAGTTAGTTTTTTGTTCGCTGGAGCCTTTTCATTTGCAGTGTGGGTGTGAATGGGAAATGTTATTTATTGCCCAAACACTTATATACAGAGTTTTGCTTATTTAGATCGAGCTTATAGAGAGTTCCGCCCACATCAGGAAACTGAAAGGAAGGCTTCAGGGACTTTGGAAGTAGAAGCAACAAAAATGTTTTTATTTTGAAGCCCAAATCAGCCTGTTGTGCTAAATCTTCTTCCGGTTAGCAAAATCATTTGTTTAGCATTCAATCACCTAATATATTTTTAACTTTCCAGAGGTGCTAGGATGAAATCAGAACAACTTTTATTGAAATTGATCCTCTGAAAATTCCCTCCTAATGTATTTCCCCAATGTAGCAAGTAGGTGTAATTAACATGGCTTTCATTTTTCTTGGAGTTTTGCTGAAAGGAGTCAATACAAAGTCAGTTGGGTGATTTATGTAAGTGTATTTTTAAAATAAACTTTCAGGTGATGACAGCTTGCTTAATTTCTAAAGAGGAGAGGGATTATGATCCACATAAACCAGAAGTTCTCAACCGGGGGCGAATTGGCAACGGAGACAATTTTGGACGGTGCACATGGAGTCGGGGGGCGCTCCCGACATCGAGTGGGTGGAGGCCAGGGATGCTGCTGAGTGCACAGAGCAGCCACCAGAACAAATAACTATCTGCCTGTAACTGTCAGTCGTGCTGAGATGCAACACTAAAATCCCTGATATAAATATGCTGCCCCCCCCCCCCAAGAGGCAACAGCGTTATTATATTCAGAAGAAGTTAAAATTGCAGAATCCAGGATGGAGGGACCTGCTGTTGAGATCTAAGCCTGTTTGGAGTAAAAGACTATTCAAGGAATTAGCCTCGCAGGGTGACCTGCTCAGAGAAGCCCCGTCTTAGTGCAGACTGTGAATGTCCTTCCCTGGCGTCTTACCGGGACGGCTGTATCTTTATTTTGAGAAAAAAGGTAACATGTTATATTCTGAAAATTACAAACTTCTAAAAATCACCTCGTTCTCATTAAATGTGCTTTCCTTAGGTTACCGTGGCAAACATATAATTTCATCTCATTACCGTGGGGCTGCGCGTCCCCTTTTAGCTGCTCTCGCGCTTGAAAGGACGTGTCCCTCTTCCTTAATTGTCACTTTCCAAATCCCCGGGAAGACACGTGCCAGGCACTGTGTTATTTCTCTCTGCCTTTCCTTCAGGAGGTGACCGTGTTAGCCTGGAGACGCGAGGGATGACTGCCTTCGACGTAGGCCAGTTCCGGTTGGCCGTGGGTCTGCTGGACGTGTTTCACAGTTAACAGAAGGGGATTGTGTGTTGGCTTGGGCCTGACACACTGACAAACTATGTGCCAGGGAAGCATTTGCTCTTAGGTCCTAGCTGGCCTGAGCTTGGTCTCGGAGGTCGAGGCAGGGCGGTGCCCTAATCCCTCTCTGTGATGGAGTGTTGCTGAGGGAGAACAGGGGTCACAGCTACCACTTCCTGTGCCTGTTGGGCACCAGGCATGGGTGTAAGAGCTTGGCATCATACCTGCCCCAGAGCTAGCACCTCATGCAAGTTCATTGTGCTTCCCATGGTATTTTTATCATTGCCAGTTTTTTTTAAGTTTATGTGTTTTGGGGGGGGGTGGAGGGAGGGGCAGAGAGAGAGGGAGAAAGAGAGAATCACAAGCAGGCTCCACACTGTCAGCACAGAGCCTGACTCAGGGCTCAAACTCACGAACTGAGATCATGACCTGAGTCGCAATCAAGAGTTGGTTGCTTCACCGACTGAGCCGCTCGAGCACCTCGGCTGCCAATTTGCTTTGACACGGAGCAGTGATAATGGACCTGTAGCCTTCCCTGAGTGGGCTGGTGCCAGTGCTTTGGATCCCCTTGTTCTGAAGAGAACAAAATTAGGTCTAAAATACACCTCTGATGGGTGTTCTTCTATGTTAACATACTTCATTTGGTGAAATTTCCTTCCTAGTCTCAGGTCCAAAGGGTAAGAAACAATGGACTGGTCCATGTGTTTGCGTCTAGACTGAAGTTCTACAGCAGCCTCCAACTGTGTGGACCATGCCCCTTTGCCAAGAATGCAATTAATCGTGCTTTTGATTTTATAACCCAGGAAAAAAATAACACCTGTGACTCATTGTCCATTACCATGTGCTATGCCTGGGCAGGGATGATGGACCCATTGGACAGGTGTGCCCTTGGCTCCTCGTTTACTTCTCCACTCCTTCCTGAGCCTTCACGTTCAGGGTTTCTCCCTCCTGAAGAAGGCATACTCTTGCCTCATCATGATTTGGAGTCCCAGCTCTTGTTTTCTCTGCCCAGCTTGACTATTTTTGTCAGTGGGAGCATTGAATGAATGGGACTCAAGATAAGAGACTGTGAATTTCATGTGCCATCAACTTTATGTTTTCTCTATCTTGGCATCACACCATATATTCATGTGTACGCTTTTAGGACCAGGGTCTTTTTTTTCCATTCAAAACCAGTTTCTTTACTAGAATTCTAATAGTTTGCTGCCTTAGTATTTTCTGGATCTTCTTCTATCCTAAGAGCTCCACTCCCTCTTAAACCTACAATTTCTTCCCTACTACCACTTACCGGAAAAGAAGCCATATTTGGCTGTCTTCTTGACCTTGGAGTTTTCTTAACTTTGATCTTTCAGTGCTTAGTGATTTCATTGATTCTTTTTTTTTTTTTTTTTTTTTTTGGTACCTGGCCTTCGAGGTGGCCATGTATGTTCTGTCCCATTTTTGCTGCATCCATTCCTAAAGCTGATGAATGGTCTTTATGATTCAGCCATCAAAAAGAATGAAATCTTGCCATTTGCAATGATGTGGATAGAGCTAGAGTATACTCTGTGAAGTGAAATAAGTCAGTCAAAGAAAGACAAATATCACATGCCTTCACTCATATGTGGAACGTAAGGAACAAAGCAGATGAACATAAGGGAAGGGGGGGGTAATAGAAGAGAGGAAACAAACTATAAGAAACTCTTAATGATAGAGAACAAACTGAATCAATGGAGGGAGATGGGTGGGGGATGGGCTAAATGGGTGATGGGTACTAAGGAGGGCACGTATTGTGATGAGCACTGGGTGTTCTTTGTAAGTGATGAATTCCTAATTCTACTCCTGGGACTATTATTACACTGTATGTTAACTACCTAGAATTTAAATAAAAACTTGAAGAAAAAATAAAGCTAATGGTCTTTGCTCTGCCTCCTCAGGTTACAGTTGACCAAGCCCCTTTTAAAATGTGTAATTTCTATACGCCAGTCTAACTGGACTTCCATGTGGCCCTGTGCCCTCAGTACTCCATCTTTATTTTCCTTCTTGTATCTTTGTGGGGCCACTTGTTAAATTACCGATTCTCAGCAGACAGTTCTCTGTAGCCTTTTCTTTTCCTTCCATGCTTTCCCCTGGTGAATCTTAGCATACCCATAATGTCAGTCAGAGAAAGCATTCCATACATTGTATGCTATCTCTGAATCCCTGTTTTGCTTTCTGAGCACCCGACCTGGATTTTCAGCCATCTTCTCCATTGCCTGAAATATTCTCTCAGCATCCTATACCCAACACATACAAAACTAAATGATCGTATTCTCATCTGAACAAAGTTAGTTCTCTAGTGATTATTATTGAAATGAGGGGCATTGCCACTCTGAGGGGTGCCTGTATTCTCTATCTTGAGTCTATTTGTGTCTCTTTGCTTTCTTTTCCCTCAAGTGTAGCAGATTAGAACATCCGCCATTTTGTTATATTCTGTACTTTGGGCATTAGGAATTTGGGTAGGGCTCAGTTGGGTGATTCTTTTGCTCTTGTGATACTGAAGTTACTCACTTTCAGCTGTACTCACATATCAGGTGGGGATGGCTGGGAAGCTGGCCTCAGTGGGAAATGTTACTAGGAGTCCCTCTAAGTGGTCTCTGTAATCTGGCTGTCTCCCGGTAAATGGGCTTCTGATCTGTTTTCTCAGTACCCCAGAGAAGGTGTTCTAAGAGAGAGGAAGTGGAAATTGCCAGTCTCTTCGGGTCTGGGCTTGGAAATGAACATGCCATCACTTCAGTTAAATTTGTGAACAAAACAGTCACGGAGCCGATCCAGATTCAAGAGAACGGGCATAAACCTAGCTTTCATGGGAGGAAGGTTGGAGGGACCATGGCCATGTTTAATTTGCCATACTTCCCTTACCCATCACACTGAGTGTTTGCTCACCACGCAAAGTCACAGCTTCATTTATTTCTCTTCCGAATAGTTGCCATAGTTTCAAATGAACTTCTCTACCTCCATGGTCTTCTTTATCCAATTTCCTGCATACACTATTGTAAGAACAATGTTTTAAGTATTTCTTGTGCTGTTATCTCGTGGTAGCTTGTTGAGTAAAAATAGAGACCTCAGACCTTGGTATAGTGTGCCTTCCAAATCTTAACTCAACCTCCTTCTGTCTAAACTGCTTCCCACTAGTCTCCTTTAGATCTCCCAGGGTCTGGCTCAATTACAGGAAACCATTCCCCAAACTGTTATTACCTCCTCCTTCCTCTTGCCCCTCGAGGGCACCCCTGCACCCCTGTTCCCTTGGCATGGAATGCACTTCCAGAAACCTGCATGTGTTGAAATTCTCCATATCCTTTAGTATTAAGCTCAAACACAAACTCTTCACGGGACCCACCCTTGGGTCCTCTAAATGGCAGTGGCATTCCCTCCAAGGTCCCATGGCACCCCTGCTCCTTTCGACGGTTTTCTAACAGCTTAGCTTACAGTTATTTTTGCAAGCCTATCTTGTTTTAAAGCTTATTAATCTTTAAAATTATGCCTATTCTTTAAAGTCTCGTAGCTGCCAGCGTAGCAATTGCATTTCACCCAGTAGGTGCTCACTATGGATTTTTTTTATTTGATTCACGCTTGATTTCCAGCCAGAAACTCTGCAGGCAGGCCGTGTATAAATTTCAAAGGATAAATTCACCAAATATGGGCAGTTTGTAAGAGTTGGGTGGCAAAATATTAGTCGGGTTGTTGGTAAAAGACAGTGGTCGTGGCCTTATGAAACAAGGGCTTTGGATGTCAAAAAGGAAAAGGTAGAGTTCCTTAGGGTTTCCCCGCATAGATCCCTGCTAGCGCGAGGGGATGAGGAAGGGCAAAACCTTCAGCGATCACAAACATTAAGCTGCATTTAAAAAAAAAATTTTTTTAATGCTTATTTATTTTTGAGAGAGACAGAGATAGGATGCCAGGGGGTTAAGGGCAGAGGAGAGGGAGACACAGAATCTGAAGCAGGCTCCAGGCTCCAGGCTCCGAGCTGTCAGCACAGAGCTCGAACTCGTGAGCTGAAAAGGGCAGTTTGTCCAAGCACTCGAAGGCTCTCCCCCTTTTTTAAAAATTCTTTTTAATTTTATTTATTTTGAGAGAGAGCCAGCAAGAGTGGGGAAGGATCAGAGAGAGAGGGAGAGAGAGAGAATCCCAAGCAGGCTCCAAACACTGTCAGTGTGGAGCCTGACGTGGGGCTTGATCCCGTGAACCGTGAGATGATTACCTGAACTGAAATCAAGAGTCCACCGCTTAACAGACTGAGCCACACAGTCTCTCCTTTTTTAAAAGTAGTGATGAGGCTTTCCTACAAGATCCCCGCACCAGAAAACGCAAACTCACATTCATCGGATTGTTCTCTTTTGTGTGTTTTAGGCACTTCCCCCACATGACGGGAGGACGAACTTCTGGTTAGGAGACAACTACCTGGAGCCCACGCCTCTGCCCACCATGAAGGGGACCTGTGTCATTGCATGGCTGTTCTCAAGCCTGGGGTGGTGGAGACTCGCCCAGCCAGAAACGGATGCATCTCAGTGCCAGCGAGCGGAACACCCGGTCATTTCCTATAAAGGTGAGGGACAGGCACGCTCGGACTGCAAGGGCACCCCTTAAATGCACATCCCGTGTTCAGTGATCGGGAATAGCAGCGGGTCTTGCTCTGTCGCTCCGTGACTCTTGTTCCAGACATTGTTTAAAATACGAACGAAAATACAAAATCTCCCACTGCAGGAATTTCCTGTCCCGAAACTGATCACTACTGTCTCTTTCAGGAAGAATTTAGCATTGGAGTTATAACGGTCATGGTTGAGGCCACCTTTTCTTAACGGTGCTGTGAGCCTCCTAGGCATTTAAACCGGGGGATAAAAATGTGATCTGAAGCAAAGAATTCTTCGCTTCAGCATTTCCCTACAAAACCTTAGTTTTAACACAAAACTTACACCGTGGTCTCTATCTGGCATTGCATGGCAGACAGAATTGATTTCATGTCTCAAGTATCTCCATGGGACTGTAGGATTAATTAATTAGTGTGTAAATTCAGTCATTTGTTCTTTTATTTATCAAAATTTCTTTAAGGCTCTCTATACTCTGGGCACTCTAAACAGTCAGGATGAAAAGTAGGTTAGTGTTTGTCCCTGTCCTCAAGGAACTTCCAATTGTATCATGAAGCCAACTATAATTAATGAGACATTGTATTTTAATAATTCATGCAATAAATAGTTTTATGTTTGTTATGTTTTAAACTTTCTATCGTGAAAAGATGTCAAATATATGCAAAAATAGAAAGAATGGTCTAAGGAATACTAACCCAACATTTATTTTTATTTATTAAAAAATGTTTTTAATGTTTATTCATTTTTGAGAGACAGAGAGAGAGAGAGAGACAGAGTATGAGTGGGGGAGGGACAAAGAGAGAGGGAGACATAGAATCCGAAGTAAGCTTCAGTCTCCGAGCTGTCAGCACACAGCCCACCATGGGGCTCAAACTCACGGACCGCAAGATCATGACCTAAGCTGAAGTCATACGCTTATCTGACTGAGCTACCCAGGTGCCCCGTAACCCAACATTTATTAATTCCGGGCCCACCATTTTTCTCCCAATCCCCACACATGTTCTACCTCACACCTGCCAAATTATTTTGAAGCAAATCCAAGAGATCGTATAATTGTATCTATAATATTTTAGTTCTTAACTGTCAAACAAAGGGAATTCTCAGCACCATTATCACATCCGAGAAAAAAAAAATGCAAAAAAAACCCCTCAATTCCATAAAGTCATCTGATATCCAGTGAGTATCGTGAGATCCAGATCCCTGATGGTCTCATGAATGCTGATGCATTTTTTTGTGAACAGTTGGATTGGCTCAGGGTTTAAATGGAGTCGATCCATGGCGATTGGTTGGTATGGCTCTTAAGACTCTTCTAATTGTGCACTGTTTTGCTGTGGTGGTTTTGTTTCGCGTGCAAATTAATTACAAAAGAAATCGGAGCTCTTTATCCTGCAGAGTTTCCCACAGTCTGGATTTGGCCAAGTGCATCCCATTGGTGTTGAAATGTTCTTCTGTCCCAAATATTTGTGTAAATTCAGAGTAGGATCCAGAGGCGGCTTAGATTCAGGGTCGACTCTTTCTGTCTCTCCCGTGTCACGGATGCTGCGGTGTCCTTCTCTTGGGAGGCAGGTAATGTGAAATTAGTAGTCACTGATGATCACGGCCTAAATCTACCAATTCGTTCATGGGTGTGAAGCCGGGATTTCCTAATTTTATGATTCTTTCTTCATTTAACAGCAAGAATACTTCTGTATAAAGTAACTTTCCCTTATCAACTACTTGAATATCCTGAGGACACACTCATATAGGAAAGGCAGAATTAATGTTTTTTTTCCTTTCCTTTCCTAGTTTTTTTTGTTTGTTTGTTTGTTTGTTTGTTTTTGTTTTTGTTTTTAAAGCCTAGTTAGTTGGTTCCCTCATTTTATCTAAAGGGAACAAATATGTTTACTTTTTTTTTTTTTTCTTATTTTGGTTATTAGAATCATTGTTAATACATGGGTTTTAACATTTGAAATATTTCAAGCAATTGTAGTTTTTATGCTCATGGGTGGTGAAATCATCTCATTTGAAGCCCATGGAAACCTCTTAAAGTTGGCTCCTGAGCTCCTCTGACACAACCCAAGGTCGCTTTTGAAAGCAACCCAAGGTTGCTGACTCTGGGACAAGGAGATGTTGCTTCCCCCCCTCTGCCATTTCCTTCTGTAGACCTGTGCACCGGCCATTTTGGGCTCCTTTAAGCATGGCTGTCCCTAGCGTTAGGTCTTTCCTATGTACAGAGCTAAGGAAAACTTTTTGAGAATGCACCGTAATTTCCTCTGGATACCTCCAGCCCATCTGCAGGACTAGAGGGCTTTTTCTGAACCCCTTCTACCTTATGTCTGTGTCTTTCGCTCCCGTGCACGGAATCCCGAGTCTCTGCAGCCCACGTGATCGTTCCCTTGCCTCTTCCTGAAACACACACTGCATGCTTTCAGAGCAACTTTCAAGCAGCGCTAGTCGTGTCTGACTCCTGAAAACGCTGTGAGATCATCCGCCTCTCTTCTTGTAGTTCTCGGGCTACAGGTTTCATTGGGAAATTAAAGCAATGTGGCTACTGGGAGATCACTTGAAATAATTTCCTCTTGCGTGGTTGTGTTCCCAACTCCACACCCAGTTGATGTCCTGTGTTTAATTTCTCTTTTGAGTTTTGGAAATTTTAAGAATTTACATTATTAGGTAGTATTTCAAAGTTTCATTAATGAGGCAGTGAATATTTAGAGAAACTGGCCTCACTTGTGTTTTCTCTGCCCTGTTCCCTCTCTCTGCATTTAGCTCACCTTTTACTTTATGGTCCATGCTTCTGTTCTCTGCCTAGCATTTTTTGACATAGCAGTATATCCTGGGGTCCCTTCCTTAGTCGTGCACTTTATGTCTTTTATTTTCACAGGCACATACCTGTCCACTGTGTGATGAACCATAGTGTATTCAACAACTCCCTACTGAGAGATGTGTAGGTTATTTTCTGTCCTTTGTGGTCGTGGATGGTGTTACAATGAGTAACGCCTCCTGCTAACATCTCTTAATCCCTTGCAAGGGTATCATCGGAAGAGATTCCTGGCATTGACATTGCTAGGTTAAAGGGTGAATGCACCTGTGTTTTTGCTAGATATTGCCCAACTCCCTTTCATGAATATCGCGCCATATTGTGTTCTCATTGCCCTGGATACGAGGATCTATTTCCCACCAGCCTTTCCAGTGGAGCACACTGTCAGGCTTTGGGATGAGGACTAATCCCATAGTTGGTAAGTGACATCTCGACCTAATTTTAATTTCTGTGCAAAAATTTTTAACTTGGAGCAAATATTCAATAAACATTTAACAGGTGCCTGTTACGAGGCATTGTCTGTGCTATATATTGAGGATATAGAGCAAAAAATACAGTTCCCTTCAAGGGTTGAGAATATCTCTAAGAGTATAAAGCAAAAGGAACATTGCATTATAATCTATTAAGGGTCTTAATGGGTATCTTTGGTGGGTGCTGTGGGAGCCCAGGAGAGGGGCATCTGAACCAGATAGCCCGGGCCTTGGGAGAGTGCTTAAAGATTTCCGGCTTGACTCAGCAGCAGAGCTGAGTCCCAAATGATTGTTAGAAGGTGTTTATGAATCTGATGAATGGAGAGGTGTCTCAGGAAGAGGAAAACATCAGGTGCAGTAGCCCTCAAATGAGGAAGGGAAACCTAGAGGGTCCTGGCCGGCGTTCTGTACAGGAAGCCATGAAATCTTAGTTGAGGTTATGGAAAGGAGGTGGAGGGAGATGAGGCTAGTAGTTGGAGGGTTTCCATGTTGTCGGGCATCTGAAGGCCCCTTAAGAAATTCCCCTTATCTGGATCGGCTCCCTGTTCAGGATGGCAAAACGCGGCAGGGAGAGCCCATCCTGAGGCTGCGGCCGTGATCAGAGGGAGCGGTCATGAGGACGTAAGCTCAGGGAGTGGTAGCAGAAATGTAGAGAATTAGGTGAATTCCAGGGGCACCTGGGTGGCTCAGTTGGTTAAGCATCCGACTTTGGCTCAGGTCACGATCTCGTGGTTCATGAGTTCGAGCCCTGTGTCGGGCTTTGTGCTGACAGCTCAGAGCCTGGAGCCTGCTTCACATTCTGTGTCTCCCTCTCTCTCTGCCTCTACCCCACTTGAGCTTTGTCTCTCTGTGCCTCTCAAGAATAAATAAGACGTTAAAAAAAAGAAGAATTAGGTGAATTCTAGAAATGTGAACAATGTGTTGATGATTTAATGGATGTGGGACAGGAAGGAGAAGGAGGTACTGAGTATGATTTACAAGTTCTTGGCTGTTGATTCCATATGTAACGAAGAACAGGAATTTAAAATGATGATTTTATTTTTATTTGTTTATTTATTTATTTACTTATTTAGGGTTTATGTATTTGGAGAGAGAGAGAGAGAGAGAGAGAGAGAGAGAGAGAGGTGGGGGGGGCAGAGAGAGAGAGAGAGAGAGGGAGTGGATCCCAAGCATGCTCCACGCTATCAGCACAGAGCCTGAAGCAGGGCTCAAACCCACGAACCATGAGATCATGACCTGAGCCAGAGTCCGACACTTCACCCACTGAGCCACCCCGGTGCCCCTAAAATGATGATTTTAGATTGAGAAAACTGAGTTCCTACTGCCGTCAAATGGGTTGTCTAGTTGAGAGCAGGGCATTAATGGATCCAAGAAAGGAGAGCTTTTCAAGAGGGAGGAGGCCATCCGACTATCTGATGCTGAAGAGTTCAAGGAAGATGTGGGCCAGAGGGAAGAGTGACGAAGTCCTCCTTGTTTGCCCAGAACCTTCCTGGGTGTAGCACTGAAAGTATGATCTATGTCTCGGCTTCCCAGGGCTCCTGTAACAAAATACCACAAGCCGGGTCGCTTCAAACAACAGAAATACCTTCTCTTACAGTTCTGGAGGCTAGAAGTAAAAAATCCTAAGGTGTCAGTAGGCCATGCTTTCTCTGAGGGCTCTAGGCAAGAATCCTTCTTTGCCTCTTCTCAACTTCTGGGTGTTGTCCACGATCCTTGGTGTTCCTAGGCCTGTGGACGCATCACTCGAGTCTCTGAGTCTCTACCCCCGTGGCCTTCTCTTCATGGGGCTCTGTCATTTCGCCTACTGCTCTTTTTACCAAGACACTAGTCACATGGGATTTAGGGCTTACCCTCACCCAGCATGATCTCATCTTTATAAGTTATACCTGAAAAGACCCTATGTCCAAATAAGGTCACGTTCGCAGGTACTAAGGTTAGGACTTCCACGTATCTTTTTGGGGAGCGCAATTCAACCTGTAATAAATGGCATTTATCAGAGCGGTTTCAGGACCGTGCTGGGGGAGTAGACTAAATGGTGATGGGCAGAGAAACAAATGTGAGGTGAAGCAGTGGATATAAAAGAAGACAGTTATTGACTCAGCCGCCAGGGATGTGAGAGCAGGGGACAGCTTTTAAGAGAGCATCGCTTAATCATCCTTAAGTGCTGATGGGGAAAAGCCAGGTGAAGGAAGAGGCTGAAGAGAGAGGGGGAGAGAATTGATTAGACAGAGTCCCCAGGGCTGTGGGAGGAGATAGGATACGGGGCACAGGTGGGGGATTAGCTTACAGGAAGCCGACCCTACCTCTAGTGAGTCTGGAGGGAGGGAGTCTAGGGCACCCAGGATGCAGGAGAGTCGGGGGGTGGAGGGGAGGGGGTGTCTGAGGACCTCCATCTCGGCTGAGAAGGAGTGAGCAGGCCATGTGCCAAGAGCATGGGCGCTTCAGGAAGAAAGTGCTTCTCTGAAGAAGGGGTCAGATTGTTGACCAAAACATACACCAGAGATTCCCTGGGGGATGTTAGGAGCCCCGCCAGTCCTTGAACTGGCTCATGTTACAGCCTAGCAGGTGGCCACTGCTGGGCTCCATGAACACTCTTGTGTAAGGTGCGACTCTGCTAGAGCATTTAAGAAAGCGGATGCAGCACTGATACCGCAGAAGTACACGAAGGACTGGATGATGCGGACTTTGAAAATCTCGATTTCTGTGTACACCTAAAATTTCATGATTTAATGTTCTACGTCGGAGGCGCTCTGCACAAGAGGCTACTCACGAAGTAGACCAGATGCTACAGTAACGTCTTAATACAACTAAGCAAGTTTTATTGAAGCCTTGATTCGATTTACCTGGGTAGGCAGACGATGCTGGCAGGATCTCGTTTTTCCCCATCCTAGGTGAAATATTTGCCACCATGGGCTTCTCTTGTCTAGCAGAGTTCATTGCTCAACACGCTCTAACAGCTTGCTGTGTTTGCAAGGTTACTCCCTTGACTGCATGTTCTGGAATATTTATCCTTGATTGTTCAGGGGCTGCTAAAACACTCTGACCCCTCGCAGACACACCATTTACACTTATGTCCTTGTCATTTGCTTAAATGTCTGTTCCAGTAAAGAGGGAAAAAATAGTGACCCTTCAAGACAGCATGTTTCTCAGCATGCTTACTGAGCCTCATAACCATCTCTGAAATGAGTTTTAAATGTTTAATGTCCACTTAAGGCAATCGTGCCATATTCTGCCTTTGTTTGTTTATTGATTAAAGTTTACCCAGCACGCTTGCTATTTAGAGTGTGCTCCATTTATAGGAATTGGTTTATGGGGAACGATTTCACAGTATGCACAGAGGAAGACCACCAGTGGGGCGAGTCATGCCGCACTTAGGCTTTCTTTGCCTTGGAGCCTTAATATCATGGCTAATCTGGAAGCCTTTCTTCAGTGCCTTAGCTGGTAGTGCTCAGTGTTAGTGATTACTAGGATTCTTCCTGCCTGCCGAATCAGGCAAGGCATTGTTAATTCCACTCTCGGGCCCCTCAGATCTTCATCTCTGACTCCTTGGTGTTCCCGTTGAGTGCCCTCCTACTTACGGATTCACCGATTGGCTGGAGATTTGTTTTGGAACTTACGAGAGCGTTGTATGAATGCTTGATACTGGATTAGCAATGTTTGGCCCCAGGTGTTTGGAAGGGCATCTGAGGCAATTGAAATGGGGGTTCCAGCTTTGGCCAGCCCCGGGACAGGGCTGGGTGTGGCGTTGGCCTTTGAGTTTAAACAACTGTCTTTATCTCCACATGTAGTCTTAGGTGATCGAAGGGACCGTGATTGAAAGGGTACAACATAGGATTTTGAACTTGGGTTCTGTTCTCATACCACAGAATGAATACTTTTCACCTATCCTGTGTTGTTCTTTTGAATCGTATAAACGCATGTCATTGAATTTGTGTGTGTGTTAGAAGCATTGACTTGTTGCTGGCAATAAAAAAGACATGCTTTGTAACTGTCTTCTTCTTCATGTTTAACGTACTGAGGATCCCGGCCACTTCCTACCTCTGAGAGGCTGTCTTTCTACCGGTCTGTAAGGTGGCCATGTACACATTTCCTGTTGCCCCATTAGCTGCCATTCCTACCTGTCGTCCTGCCAGTTACTTCCCTCTCCGTGGCTTCCTCACATTTCCTGAGACCTCTGCATTGCTTGGTGTGCCACATGCTCCCTTGGGGCCGGGGATGGCATAACCTGGGCAGCCTCAGTTACCCTCCAAGGCACAAGGATGGGGATGCCAGAAGGGGGCCAAGGGATCGTTTATGTGCCATGGCTCCATGTATCCTATGGCCCCAAGCACATCCCATGGCTCCGTACATGTCCCCTCACTCCTCGTTGTCCCACGGTGCTCCATTTTTTCCCCGGGTTTTGACATTCTGGGGTCTAAACCCTGGACAGTCATGTGGTTGTTACGGCCCTGGCTGGATTGCACCTTTTCTCTAGGACTTAGGACCCTCATCACCACCAGAAGGGCTATAGTGGATGATTTCTGTTTCCCAGAAGATTTTAGAGATTTCAGAGTCTTTGAGTATATAAATCTTGATTGAAGCCGCCTCTAGTATTTCTCCCTGTTCATCTCGTCTCAGATCTGCCATTTGACCTTTATAAATCATCAGTGTGTGTGATTGTATGACAGTGGCCTACTTTCTCCGAGGAAGAATTAGGAGAATTCATTTTCATGAAAAATAGGTTGTGTGAAATTCATTTTAATATTTCCTTTTAATATTTTCATATGAGTATCTGATTAAAGCTTAGGTACAGCTAGTCTCTGCTAACTGTTGAAATCTGCCTCGAATTCAATCCTCTTTGGAAAATGTAAAATTTACATAAACCAAGTGTGATTCTTTTTGGTTTCCAAACGGGATATGAGTGATCCCCCTGTGAGTTTATTTGGGGAGGAAAAGTGTTGTTACGGATCCTTAAACGTTCTTTGTTCCATAAATAATTTGACTTTTGTTCTCATGCGTGTGACTGAATGGTTCATATAATGTACTGTCACAATCACACGGGCAAAATATTCCAACCTATTTGCAAGTGAAACAGCAGTGGTACAGGCGCATTGCTTGTTTTGTGCATTAAAAGCTGCATTTGGGAATCCAGTTTTTATTTGAAACTCTGTTGCCGGTTGTGCCATCTGAAAGATGGAATATTTAAAAAATACACAACTTGCCAACTCTCTAATGTAGGTATATCACCATCGTTCATGAGCGCACATACGTGTTAGAAGAAAATGCTGCGTAAAACCACTATGCGTCACTCAGTGGGTGAATTTGTTCCAGTGCCTACATCGTACTTTTACGTCATTATTCAGCTTTGACTGACGAGACTGGCGATGGTTTCTGTTGTATGTATTATTTTTAAAAAGAATGATTAGACTCTGATGCAAATGATTTATTGAGTTTTCAGAATTGCTAATAACTTCCATATTATTTTTGTGTTCTAGGGCCACTAATGAAATAATCTATAAGACGGAACATTTATATTGTATCTCAAGATAAGATTTCAAGTTTTTGGATTGATTTGTCGAGGTGGGGAAATAGTTTTTTATTATTTTAAAGCTTCGGATGGAATACTCTATAAGTGGAGGTCAATGTGATAGCATTAAAACTGGGAATAAGATTTTGTAAAGGCATAGTCAGGATTCTGACTGATCATAGTCAAGCAGTCATTTTATTTGGCCTCAAATGGTACGCTACTGTATTTTATTGATCTGTAAGCATATTCTAGTCTTTTTAAGCATTAAATGGACAATGCATGTGTTCTCACACTGAAGGTAGATAAAAATCTTATCATTATTTTATTTTATTAAAAATTTTTTTTCGATGTTTATTTTTGAGACAGAAAGAGACAGAGACAAAGCATGAGCAGGGGAGGGGAAGAGAGAGAGGGAGACATAGAATCTGAAGCAGGCTCCAGGCTCCAAGCTGTCAGCACAGAGCCCAAGGCGGGACTTGAACTCATGAACCGTGAGATCATGACCTGAGCCGAAGTCAGATGCTCAACTGACTGAGCCACCCAGGCGCCTCTATTTTATTTTATTTTATTTTATTTTATTTTATTTTATTTTATTTTATTTTATTTTTTAATGTTTATTTCTGAGAGTGGTGGAGAGGGGCAGACACATGAGCTTGAACTCATGAACCATGAGATCGTGACCTGAGCTGAAATCAAGAGTCTGATGCTGAATGGACTGAGCCACCCAGGTGCCCCAAAATCTTATCCTTATTTTAAGTGTGAAGGAGGAGTTGAAGAGTAAATGTGGAGTGAATACAGTTTGGATTAGATGCAAGTTTTCTTGGATTGGTTCTCCTGTCTTACTCTGACATCAAGGCCAGGTCAGCAACCGTGGTCACACTGGAGAGACGAAGCATTAGGCCTACGCCAGCAGATAGCAGTGCTGAATTTTTCTGTTGCCCACATGACAAGGAAAAGACAACATCCAGGTTTCTAAAGTTAGTTTGTTTACTCATTTAAAACATCACATTAACCTTCTATTTCCTGGAGCTTTCTTCGTGTTGAATAAAGAAGGTCCATGGAAAGACCCTAGCTTTAGGAAGAGTTATTCCTCCATTTCTCCTTTCCTTTCCCATCCCCGACCTGTGGTTCAGGGGTGGACTCAGCCTCGTCACATGTGTTGCACCAGGCAGGACTCAGTCTCCCTCACAATCAAGAGCGTAGCGACGTTGCCTGCGTGTCGAAATGAAGACACTCCTCTAATCTGTGCAGCAAAGTTGTGGTACAGCTGTTGGATCCTCGCCCCCTTGAAGGCACCTCTGGCTGCACGTCCGAAAGACCACAAACCCTATTAAGTAAAATCGATGAGGTGGGGCCCCGACGCCAGGCTGGCAGTGGGTGCTCATGGTAGCTCCCAGACTAACGATCCATGATTGTCATTCTCCTTTGTATTTTTGGTGTTTCTGCCCCTGAATCCCCTGGCGCTAGCACACAGAGCGGTTTTGCTTCTGTTTGTTTGAAGATAAAAGCGGGGGTCCAGCCCGTCAATAATTTAATCTGTGTTTACTGAGTACCTCTTATGGGCTGGTTTCAGTCATGGGGGTTACCCCAAGAAACACAACAGGTAGGAATCTTGGTGGGCACTGAGTTTACGTTTTCTTAGGGGAGACAGACAGGAATAAGATGATAGAACGTGGAGTGAGTTATGTAATGATAAGGGCTGAGGAAAAATAGCAGGGAGTGAGCTAAGTATGGGAGGGGTCTTGCCATTTCATCAAAGGTAGCCGGGTGTGCCTGACGGTCACCTGTCATCTCTCAGATACACCCTTGCCCCCTTTATATTCTGCTCTGTGTGACTGGTCAGGGAGTCAGAAACCTCTCTCGGGCTCCCATGCCAGCTGGGCTTCTGTTGGGATGTGTGAATGGGAGGAGGCAGCAGAGGCTGCAGAGCAGCGGGGAAGGTCACGTTCATGCCCCCAGCAGCCGAATGCAGCGGAGGGGTCAGGTGAGTCCACCCTGGTAGCAGGAAGTGCTTTTTGGCAATTTCCACTTGAGTCAGAGCTGCTGGACAAGGATGCAGCAGCAGATACAGGCTTATGGGCTCCGGCCCAACTCCTTAGAGCTGCTCATCTCTGTGGGTCCCGTGTTCTTCCCTTTTGGCTTTCCCAGGGCCCGATCCTTCATCCTTGGGCTTTTTCAGGTCTCTCACTATCTTTTCTTAAAATCATTTTTAAACTTATTGTTTTAGAGAGAGAGAGTTGGGGAGAGGGCAGAGGGAGAGAGAGTGAGAATCGCAAGCAGACGCCAGGCTCAGCTCAGCTCAGAGCCTGATGCGGGGCTTGATCCCGTGATCTTGGGATCATGACTGAGCCGAAATCGAGAGTCAGATACTCAACTGACTGAACCACCCAGATTCCCAGGTCTCACATTATCTTTATACTAATTCGCCTGTGTTGAATTTTCTGTATTTGAGCTACCTAGAGTGGTTTCTGTTTTCCTGGAAGGATTATGATGCATATGAAAAAAAGGCACCGAGTCTAGGCTTAAAGGAGGTGAGGGGCAAACCATGGGGATAACTGAGGAAACAGTGTTCTAAGTAGAGACAAGAACAGGTGCAAAGGCCCTGAAGTGGGATCGTGCTCGGCAGGTTTGAGTAACAGCAGGGAGGCTAGAATGACCCATGGAGTGAATCTTGGAGGAGAGTAATGGAGGTGAGGTCAGAAGGATAACAGGGACCAGATCCTGTAGGGCCTTTGTTTCGATTAAGATGGGGAGCCACCGGGAGATTTGTTGTAGAGGATTGATGTGATCTAACAGGGCTTCGAAGAATCATGCTGGCTGCCACTGCAGGTGGATGGGTGGGATGTAGGATTGGGAGACCGGTTTCGGGGCTGGTGAATAATCTAGGCTGGAGGTCATGGTGGCTTGGACAAGGGTGGTCGCAGCAGACACAAGGAGCAGTGGTTGTGTTCTGGGTACAGCTTGTTTTGGAAGTCAAGTCCAAGTATTTCCTTTCAGATTGTGTACGTGCTGTTAAGAGAAAGTGAAAGGCAAGAGGGACTCTAAGCGTTTTGACTTGAGCAACTGAAAGGGTGGAAGAGTGAGGGAGATGAGACAAAGTATAAGACAGTCACCTTTGGAAGTAGTAATGCAGCTCAGTTTGGGGCATGCTAAGTTTGAGATGCTTCTTTGGCATTCAGGTGGAAATGTCAAATAGTTGCGTCCACAGGTCTGGGGTCCTGGGGAGCAGTCTTGACTGGAGGTAGACATTTGGGAGTTATTAACATATAGATATCATTTAAATCTGTAAGTCTGGCTGAGGTCTCTAAGGGAAAGAGTATACATAGAAAAGAACAGGTGTAATGGGCGAGCCGTGGAGTAATTCAGTACACAGAGTTTGGAGAGATGAGACAACAAATAGGATGGAGAAGGAACATTCAGAAATGCCCTAGGAGTCAAGTGAACATAAAGTTCCTTTCACAGTGGCCTAGCAGGCTAAAAACTAGAGATTTGGCTCTGAACGTCAGAAAGCAGGAAGCCAATGTTAACATTGTCAGGAGGGGAGTCCTCAGGTGCCGAAGGGCCCTAGAATCTCTAAGCCTAGACTGGGGTCTACCTAAGCAGAACTACTTGTCAGATGGATATCTGGCAGATACTCTAGATGACTGTGGGGCAAGCCACATAATTTGAATACGAATATCCCTCGAATAGTGGCCAAAGAAAGAATTGCCCTAGTGACATTTAAGAGACAGCATTGTGTGAGGTTGCTACATATAAAAGGAGAAATCTCAGAAGTCAGTCTGGCCCTCTTAGTTGAGGTCAGTATTAGCCAGCTGTTGAGTAGAAAGAACAGTATCGTCAGGAGACCAGATTTTGGGTTTGTGTCCTGTAACTTAGTAATGGTATGATTTTGGGTAAGTTAGTAATTCTGTGCCTCCATTAGCACTTGAAAATAGGAGGGTGATAATGCTACCTTTGTGGGATTATTGAGCAGGGGAAAGAAATGAGTCTGTGTGTGTGTTTGGGTGCATATGAAATTACAAAGACCTGTGATGTCAGCTGTCATTATATCTGACATTAAACTTACCTGTCTTTGAGCTTAAATGGAGTCATTTAGCACTCCTAACTATGAGCAAGTTTGAAAACTCTGAGGCACAGGAATTTGAGGAACTAGCAGTGATGAAGTGAACACGAAATCTGAATATTTGGTCTTTGTGATTTTTTTTTTCTGGGTTTTAATGTTATTCACTGGATAATGCAAAGGTATGCTGACAACTTCTCATTTGGGAGTCAAAGGGAACATTTCAAATCATTACATGAATGGTTCAAGTCAGATTTAAACATATTCTGAATTTCTAAAAAATGGACTAGAATAATATAAGTACAATTCAGTAAAATTTAGAACTTATTTGCATGCTTTTATTTCTTAATTTCAAAGGGTCAGCCCTACTTTTAAAAAGTGTGTCTACAAAGATAAAGCCCCAGCACGGCATAAGCCCTCCATTTCATAGTGGGGAAACAAAAGACTAGATGACAAACTCATGAATCAATGTATAAATCTGAAATCCAGATTAATTAGTTTGGGGACTAAAAATGCAAACCAGAGCAACATATATGAATGTGTGACTTCTTCTTTCATGTTAGAGTATTTAACCATAACATCTAATACTAACTTTAGAAATTGTACACAGATTGTCAGAGAGCTTCTGTAATATATATTTCTTGTTTGACCAAGATTTGATAAACAGATGATTTTTATTTTTAGATGAAAAATGATATTTGGGATTTTATCAATTAGCCATGATGGAAATATGGGATTTGGTTTACCCTCTTGCATTCAGCAAGAAAACCAGACAAAATATTAGGAACTACATTTTTTTCAGACAATGGACAATAGGCAGAGGGCAGAGCGAGATCGTAATTACTTAGACAAAGGAAACAGATGAGTCCCGTGATAGCCTCAGCTTACTGTAAGTAGTTTCCAAGGCAAAGTGCTGTGGTGGGGAATCAAAATATAGATCAGCGTAAATCGTGTCTCAGTACATTTAAAGCAATTGAAATCATGCCTATGTGATTTTGAGCACATAAGAATCAAACTAAAAATCAATAACAGAATGAAAATTATGTTGGATTTAAGCAATATAATTCTAAGTCTCTAAGTCTTTGACTCAAAGATTAAAGAATAAATCAAGAGGGAAATTCTAAAATATTTTCATCTGAGTGATGACAAAAGCACACCTTATCTAAATTTGTGGGGTGCAGCTAAAACAGAGCTTAGGGGGGATTTATACATTGTTTGCTTATATTAGAGATAGAGGAAGATCTGTTATCAATGATTTTGAGATCTTAGGGAAGTACAAATATAAATCTATGGTAAACGGGAGGAAGAAGAAAATGAAGATAAGAGCATAAATCAGTTAAGTGGAAAAGTATAATGAAGATCAGTTAAACTAAAAGCTAATACTTTAAAAGATCGACAAAATCAATACATCTCTAACCAGATTGGTTAGGAACAAGAGAGAAGACATATTTGTCAGTGTTAGGAATGAATGAGGAGACAGCTCTACAGAGCCTACAGCAATAAAAGAGGATAGTAATAGAAAACAGTGAACAAGTTTATGCCAGTAAACTTGATAACTTAGATGAAATGGGCAAATACTTTGAAGATTCAGTCTTTCCAAGTTCACTCTAGAAGAAACAGATAACCTGAATAATTCAATATCCATTAGAGGAATTAAATTTATAGTTAAAAATCTTACAACAAAGAAAACTTCAAACCCGGGTGGCTTCAGTAGTGAATTTTGACAAATATTCAAGGGAAAGAAGAAAAGACACTCACAGGATGATATGCTTTTCAGCTTGTTAAAGAAGTCATCATTACTCTTTTACCAAAACCAGATAAGACATTACAAAATATAAAACTACAGATTAATATCTCTCACAAATATAGGCGCAAAAATCCTTAATAACATTTTAGCAGTTGAATCTGGTAGTTTGTAAAAAAGGATAATATAGCATATCCAAGTGGGTTTTATCCCCTAAATGCAAGATTAAGTGGGATTTCTAAGGTTTAACACTTGAAAATCAGTGTAAATCAATATATTGACTAAGTTAAAAAAAAATCTCAATAGATGTAGAAGAATCATACATGTTCATGGTAAAAACCCAGAGTAAAAGGTATTGCTATAACCTGACAAAAGGCAGCTTAAAAAATATGTAAATATAACATGATACTTAACGGCAAAAGGCTGAATGCTTTCTCCACAAGGATGTTTACTCTTTTCAGTTTTAGTGCTTTTAGTTACCACTGTACTAACCACTGTGGAAGGTAATAATAGATAAATACTATATTACAATAAAAGTAATGTAAACAAATGACATACAGATTAGAAAGGAAGAATTTAAGTTGATTTCTTTTTTTCTTTTTCTTTTTGGCAAATTAGATTATCTATGTGGAACATCCTAATTAAAATTTTAAAAAGAACTATTAGAACAAATAAGTGAATTCATGATTTTAAGATATATAGTGATTTAAAAATTTTTCAATTGCATTGTGATACACTATCAACTAATAATTAGAAATTGAAATTAAGTTTTGTCATTTATAGTAGCATCTTAAATGTGAAATAAGGATGCATTTAACTAAATATATGCAGGAGGCAAAATTGAAAGCTACAGAACATTAATGAGAAAATTAAAAAGGCCTAAACAAATGGAGATAAATATTCATAATTCAGAAATTCAGTGTTGTTAAGATATCAATTCAGCTATGCCATATGCATTGCAATCTATAGGTTCATGCAAATTTAATCAAAATCTTAATTGTTCTTTTATTGTGTAAATCAAAAAATAGTTTAAAACTTAGATGGAAACAAAGAATTTAGAGAAGCTGAAACAGTTTTGAGAAAAAAAATAACAATGTTGGAAGGCTGACAATACCTAAATTCAAGACAGTGTGGTGTTTGCACAAGGATAAACAAATACATCAACATAACAGAAAGCAAAGACCAGAAATAGATACACATATATATTGTCAGTTAATTCTCAACAAAGTAGCTATGGTAATTTAATGATGAAATGATAGTCCTTTCAACAAATGTTGCTGGAAAAAATTAGATATCTCATATGCAAAGATTAGCTGAAATGGATCATTGACCTAAAATTCAGAGCTATAATTATAAAATTTCTAGAAGGAAATTTATGAAGAAAAATTTCTGAGGGACACCTGGGTGGCTTAGTTGGTTGAATGTCCCACTGTTGATTTTGGCTCGGGTCATGATCCTAGGGTCATGGGATCAAGCACTGCGTTGGGCTCCAAGCTGAGTGTGGAGCCTGCTGAACATTCTCTCTCTCTCTCTCTCTCTCTCTCTCTCTCTCTCTCTCTCTCTGTCTCCTCACACACACTCAGCCCCTTCCCCTGTCTCACATGCATGTGCACACACGTTCTCTATATCCCTCTAAAGGGATATAGGGGATTTTTTTTTCTAAAGAAAAAAAAATTCTAAGACCTTGAATTAGGCAAGGGTTTATTAGGATAGAAAAAGGACAAAAAGCACGTATGTTTAAAAAAAATAAATTAGACCACATCAAATTTAAAAATACTTGCTCTTCAGAGATACACTTGAGAATACGGTAAAGCAAGCCAGATGTCATGTGGAAATATTTACCAAACGTGTATCCAGTAACGGTCTTGTGTCCAGCACATATAAGGAAACTTCCAATCTAGTAGGAAAATAATCCAAAATTTAAAAAACGGCCTAGAGATTTAGACAATTCGAAAAATACTAACGACAGCCACGGTGTGGTACCTCTACGCACACAACAGAGCGGCTGCAACTCAGACTGATAGTGCCAAGCATTGGCGAAGATTTGGTAGAGCCTGACCTCTTCTACTTTGCTGTTGATAATACAAGAGGGTGAAGCCACTTTGGAAAACAGAGTTTCTTCAAAAGTTCAACATACACTTACCATGAATCCCAGCAAAACCTGCCTGTAGATATTTGCCCAAAGGAATGAAGAGCTGAATAATGTCTACAGAAAGATTTGGACGCAGAGCTTCATAACTGCTCCATTCTTACCAGCCACGACCTGAAAATCACCCAAAAGTCTATCTGTGGGAGTGGACAAAATGGTTATGTGAAATAGATACTACTGGGCAATAAAAAGAAACAAAATACTGGTAGAGACCATGGATGAATCTCGGAAGTATTATGCTAAGTGAAAGATGCCAGATCCAAAAACTACATATTCTGTATTAGCTCGGTACATGACATTCTATGGAAGATGAAACTAAAGTAACAGAATATTTACTAATGGGTGCCTGGCACAAGGCAGGCGAAAGAATTCACTGCAAGCGTTTCTGAGAAAACCTGTGAGCTGGTGCAGGTATTTTCTATGATGGCGACAGAGTTCATACATTTGTTTAAAGTCGTTGAGTTTGAGTGAGTAAATTTATTGTGTCTCAATTATACCTCAGTGAAGCTGATTTAAAAAAAAAAATAAGTTCCAACTCTAATGGAGAAGCACAGACGCGTCAAGAATGTAGGGTTTCGTAATCCAACTGCTTAAGAAATAGCTTGAGTTTGTCAAAACGGTGCTTAGCACGAAGGCCAAACTTTATGTGACAACTTTACAATGAGAAAGATAATTATGAATGATATATTATGCAACATTTAATAAAATGTATGTATGTATATGTGTCTATGCATCAGCAAAGGTACTTAAAATTCAAGCCAAGGTATTCATGTCTTTAATGAAAAACTGACTACATAAACTGTTTAATCAGTAAAGTTTGTTTCACCAAAGTTATATTAAGAGATAAGAGCCCTACAGTCCAGGTCAACCTGATAGAAGACGAGTAATACACATAGAAAGCTTCTTTTTCAAATAGCATTTCACTCAATGGTAATCTTTGGAGGAAAATATTTTTGACTCGTGTGTGCTTTGAGAAGATGCCATCGTATCTGGAAATTGCTGATTTGTAGGTAACGTCTTAATTTAAGAGATAGAACACTTCTTGGGATTGGCAGCCATTAAAACCATAGAGAGAAGAAACAAGAGAGGCATACATTTAGTACTTTGGGTTGTAAATCAAGCCTGCAGCTCTTCATTTTCCTTTTGAAGGCTGATTTTCTATACACGGTCATTTGCTTTTTCCCACTTCTACAATAATAAATGGGGTAATAAGAGGACCCACTCATATAAAGCAGCTCTGTGCAATAGAATTTTCTGTGATGACAGAAATGCTTCTATTCTGGGCTGGCAAATATGGTAGCCGTTAGCCATCTGTGGAGCTGTTGAGGACTGAAATGTTACTAGTGTAACTGAAGTGATGGGTTTTTAATTTCACCCAATTTAAATTTAAATTTACTTAATTAGTTAAAATTAAAATACAAATAGTCATTTGTTGGTGGTGAGTACCATGTCAGATAGTGATGTTTGGACCTTTGGCCTTTAGTACTGTATAATAACTGTAGGTGTAGGCTGTTGATCTGTGTTTATTCAAAGGCTCTTGTATCTTGACATCCTATCTGAGTCAGTTGTTTGGAAAGGGTCGTGGTTCATGTTTTAAGAAAACTGGACCAAGAAGAGGAAAACTGTATAGTTGTTATACTTCTGCTATCAGCTACTTCTCTGATGTAAAAGGAATCTCCTGTTGTCTTTCATTTTTGGTCTCAATTTCTTTAAGTGAAAAATGAGTGTATTGGGCTATTACATCAAAGACATTGCCACACTCGTAACTCTTTTTTTTTTTTTTTTTAATTTTTTTTTCAACGTTTTTTATTTATTTTTGGGACAGAGAGAGACAGAGCATGAACGGGGGAGGGGCAGAGAGAGAGGGAGACACAGAATCAGAAACAGGCTCCAGGCTCTGAGCCATCAGCCCAGAGCCCGACGCGGGGCTCGAACTCCCGGACCGCGAGATCGTGACCTGGCTGAAGTCGGACGCCTAACCGACTGGGCCACCCAGGCGCCCCTCCACACTCGTAACTCTTTAAACTAGGATAATAGGGGAGGCCAAGGGGCCTTTGGGACATGGTTTATCTCTTCAAGAAAACTCCCTCCTGTCGTAATCCTCAAACCATAACACAGTAGAATTCTGTATTGCAAGAACTAAATAGAAATTGAGATTTCTATTGGCATTGTTGACATTGAGAGCATTTTTATCACGAACGTGTAGCGGGAAACATTAATAAATTTTATGTGAGGAATGGTTTGACCTTTCATTTTCATACATTTCCACAATTAATTGATACATAAAAAGGTTAGATTCATATTCCACTAGATTTAGCAGGTTTTTTTGCTACCTAGAAGCAAATAATTCAGAGGTGAAATGTTAATATACATTTTAAGTCATCAATGCAGTGAGGTTTAGAAACTCTTACTCTGAAAGCTGTGTATTAAGCTTACAACATCAATTAGAAGTATCTTGGCTGCAAGCAACAGATAACCGACCTAACAGTGGTTTAAACTGCAAGGCTGTTTATTATTGCCCAACAGGAAGTACAGAAGCAGGCAGTCCAGGCTGGCTCAGAAGCTCCCCAGTGTCAGCAAAGACCTGGGCTCCATCATTTTCCTCCGTCAATCTCCTGGAGTTGGCTTTTGCTTTTTTTTTTTTTTTTTTAAATTTTTTTTCATGTTTATTTATTTCTGAGACAGAGAGAGACAGAGCATGAGCCGGGGAGGGGCAGAGAGAGAGGGAGACACAGAATCCGAAGCGGGCTCCAGGCTCTGAGCCGTCAGCCCAGAGCCCGACGCGGGGCTCAGACTCACCAGCCGTGAGATCATGACCTGGGCGGAAGCCGGTGGCTCAACCTACTGAGCCACCCAGGTGCCCCATTGTTTTTATGCAGCTGGAAGCACTCAGAGTCAGGCAGCACGGGCACCTGGGTGGCTCAGTTGTTTAAGTGTCTGACTAGATTTTGGCTCAGGTCATGGTCTCACGGTTCATGAGATCAAGCCTCCTGTTGGGCTCTGCACTGACAGTGTGGAGCCTGCTTCGGATTCTGGCTCTCCCGCCCTCTCTGCTCCTCCTCCACTCGCTCCTGCATGCTAGCTCTCTCTCTCTCTCTCTCTCTCTCTCTCTCTCTCTCTCTCTCAATAAGTAAATAAATAAATAAATATTTTTAAAACATTAGGCAGCAGTGGGAGTCAGGCAGGACAGCCAACCTCTTTGCTCCTGTGTTTCATCTCCGAAATCTACAAAAGTAAGATCTCCCCTGGAAACCTTGTGCAGAATTGTTTACATGTAAGTGGTCAGAGCTGTGTCACATGCCTGCCTCAGGCACAAGGGGAAAGGAAGTGTCCTGCAAATGACAATGGGAAAAATCATGATTTAATCCCTGAGTCCATTAGGTGTGGTAACAGGGGTGAGGCGAGGAACTCACCGTGGATGCAATTTTAAGAGGTATAAAAAGTCAGTAATGAAGATAAAAAATAAGAGGTAGGGGTGTGTGTGTGTGTGTGTGTGTGTGTGTGTGTGAGAGAGAGAGAGAGAGTATATATACACACACAGTAAAACCTTGGTTTGCAAACATGATTTTCATTCGGAACTATGCTTGTAATCCAAAGCACTTGCATATCAGAGCGAATTTCCCCACAAAAAATAATGGAAACTCAGATGATTTGTTCTACAACCCAAAAATATTCGTATGACAATGGTTACAATACTGGAATATAATACAGAATAATAAAGAAAATACAAAATATAAAGAAAAATAAAGAAATTAACCTGAACTTTTGAAAACTTTCATGGCTCATGTGAGGGGGACAAGAGAGAGAGGGTTATTGTGTAGGACGACTTTCACTATCACTAACAGAATCACTGCTATCTATTGGCTCAGTGGAATTTTTTTCTGCGTGGGGGCCGTTGTATACACTCGCATGGCTGTTGACTGCAGTGGAGTATTAAAAAACCCTTGTTGGGGCACCGGGGTGGCTCGGTCGGTTAAGTTTCCAACTTCAGCTCAGGTCAAGATCTCACAGCATCTGAGTTCGAGCCCCGCGTCAGGCTCTGTGCTGACAGCTCGGAGCCTGGAGCCTGTTTCGGATTCTGTGTCTCCCTCTCTCTCTGCCCCTCCCCTGTTCGTGTTCTGTCTGTCTCTCTCTCTCTCTTTCTCTCTCTCTCTCAAAAATAAATAAACATTAAAAAAAACCTCATCATATGCTGTATTTAATATAACTGGAATTAAGGCAGCAGAAGAAAGGGTCTACATCTGCAGACATCCTGACCTAGAATGAAGCAAAACATTCCTAAGCTTACTCTTGGATCGAAAAGCAAAGGACTGTCCGTAGGTGCTTTGAAGTGACAAAAAGGACACCAGTGCCAGTTGTGGGCACCTTCCAGTGTTCTTAATCACTGATTTCTGCCAAACACCGTGGCCTGAGACCGAGCATCCAAGGATGAGAGATGATCACCCACAATCCCACAATGATAGAGTGAGAGAGAGAGAGAGAGAGCGAGAGAGAGAGAGAGAGAGAGAGAGAGAGAGAGAGAGAACCATTGGCTCAGTTGTGACCGTGTGACGTTTGGCATCATGTACTACTTGTATTGCAAGGCATGGCTCATTTATCAAGTTAAGATTTATTAGAAACGTTTGCCCGTCTTCTGGAACACTCGCAGAACAAGTTACTCGCAATCCAGTATGCATGTATGTATATATACGCTATGTATATGTATATAATGCAGTATTTAAAAAGAATACACATGAATGACAAAAAATATCTAGGATGAACAAACTCTCCAGATTATAAATTAAGATGGGTTTCCTACTTTCCTCCTGAACCCTATTGGGGCTCCACTGTCATAATTTCAAATGTGGAGAGTTTGTTCATCACGGATTTTTTCGCATTAATTTAGACTGCCAAAAAGACTGGATTAAAATATTATATCACTGAACTTTTTTTTGCTGCCCTCTTAAATTTTACGCTGTAGGTGAGACCTCGCTGCGTGCCAGCCTTTCCTGTTTAACCAAATTGGGTTCTGTTCGCAAGGAAGAAATATAAAGCAGCTAACCTTGTCCGCACAGCTGTGTAATTGGTTCTGGTGTGTCTGCCCCATGAATATTCATAAATGTATGTTCTTATATATGCTTCATGGAATATGTCTCTCTTTTTATATTTTAAAGCCCTGCTTGATAAACAGAGCGTATACTCTATCTCGTGCTTCATTCACACAGGGGATCTTTCTGAATAATGAGGACTCCTTACGTTTTTGATTAAATAACTAACTCGGTAGTCTATTGGTAAGAAACAGAAAACTTACCCCGAGCAGATTGTGCCCAACCAAATCTGAGATACCATGAAGAAGAGCGAGCATCTCTCATTTTTGTATTTTCTCATATTTAAAAAAAAAAACATTGTTGAATAGCTTGAAATGGAAACATGATTCATGAAAGGCTGGGAGAGTAGAAAGATCTCTGGGTGTTTTCTCGTGTCTCTTGAAATGGACAATGGGAATTTGACTCTTCGAGAATGACTAAGCATGTTGTCAAAGGACTCATCATGTAATATTGTGGAAATTATCATTATGGAATATGAAAACTGGTACAAAAGAACTCATCCTTCCTTTAATTTTAATCTCTCTCTTTGGTCTGATTAACTGCTAGTTGATGTTGAGAAGCTGTTTATTTGAAACCTCTTATGCCTTTTTTCCTAAGGGGCATGATTAAAAACAAGCCAACTCTCACTGGGAATGCTTTAAAATTCTATCAGGCTGTTCTTGTGAATATAAGTAATTCTCCTGCAGTGAAAGTTTCTTATGAAAAAAATTCATCTAGACCTGTGAAGCCTGACTGATATAGATATGTAGTAAGAATTTCATGCAAGGCTATAAAATAAGTTTGTATTAAGGGCCAAATGTATTATTCACACCATTTATAAGATATAAATTCTTCAATCTCAAAAGTGTCTGCACAGAATTGTTCAATGTCTTGTCTGATTTAATTCAGCTTTTGAAAGCTCTTGAGAGCAATGTTTGGAATTTAGGGGATAAAAAGGGAAGAACATATGGAAATAATAAATTTACATAGTTGGTTGTTAAAGATGCCTGCTATGAGCAAATTTAACGTGCACAGCAGTGATAGAAAAAGAGGGAAGGTTATACTGAACTTTGCACGTGTTTATCATTACTGTTCTTATTTAAGACTTTCCCTTACCCCTGAGCCAAACCTGAGCACCCAGTATTTAAAAAAAATTTTTTTTAATGTTTATTTATTTTTGAGGCAGAGAGAGAACATGGGTGGGGGAGGGGCAGAGAGAGACGGAGACACAGAATTGGAAGCAGGCTCCAGGCTCCGAGCTGTCAGCACAGAGCCCAATGTGGGGCTCGAACTCACAAACCGTGAGATCATGACCTAAGCTGAAGTCAGACGCTTAACCGACTGAGCCACCCAGGCGCCCCAAGCACCCAGTATTTTTAAGCAACTTTTTTTTTTAAAGCAACCAAGGAGATACTGTTTCTCCTCGCCGTGTTCTGCCTTACCTCCTGACTACCTCTATATACCCCAGTTTTCCTGGCTCCTGAGATGCCTTTTGATTCTATGTTATTTTTTGATTCAGTCGTCCCATTGCACGAACTAAAGATTGTGTTTGTTGCAAGCAAACAGGGACCCTTGGTAGGTCTGCATCTCTTGGCCAGAACCAGGTAACCCCTCTTGGCGTGGGGGTGGGAGACGGGGGTATGATAGCTGGGTGATATTCCGTCGGCACTATGTTTTATACTTCTCAAATGCTCTGGGTTTCCTCTGCCTCCCTACCTGTGTGAAACTTCAGTTGATGTTGCCAAGAATTTCGCACTCCAAGTGAGAGGAGAATATCTCCCCAAGGATGTGTAATTCTATGATGCAGCAATAGCTCTTTCTCTGACTTCAAGCCAAGCAAAAATATTTGCTGGTGCTGGAGCTACTCTCCGGCGAGTCCAACCACGTGACCTTCTAGAACTTCTCTCATCCCAGCAATTTGCTCTTGACCTTTTCCTGCCCTGCCGTGTAATTGTGACCTCCCTCTCCTACTGTGGTAGGTGAGGGTAGCAACCCTATTTTTAAGTGCAGATTCAGCACGCAACCACATCTGTCCTTACTGCTCTGTTTGTTTTTTTCATCTGTGGCACATGAACGGACCACTGTGCATGGATGGGACAGCAACCATTTTCAGAAGGGCTAAGACAGAAGAGATTGTATCAGCACTTTGCAGTGATTTCCCGTGTGCTATATTTGTTCATGTGTAGATCGGAAGGACTTACGCCTTTTGTAGTCTGAGACCAAACTCCTTTGGCCACATAACCACGCAAAACGCTGCCTGAAGAACCTAATGTGATTATAAGATCTCACGGAAAGTCCTTCTCTCATGAAGTGTACTATGGAGTCCCTAAATCTTTCATTAGTGGGGTTTCCTAACCATGTTAAAATAAATACAAGTGCAAAATTAAAAAATGAGATGCATTCACAAATACCATGCCTAGATGACCAGGCGTCACGGAGAAAGCTGCCGAGCCCTCCCCAGTGAGCCAGGTGAGGTGAAGAATGCTTTCTGGACAGCTCATCATCTCTCCTGTAAGCATTTACAGATGGTTTTGCACATAAAAATTAAGATGAGACTTGGAGACTAAAGAATTTCTGTTTCAACCTCAGCTCAAAACCACCGAGATTGCCTCTCATTTGGTATTCTGCTAGCATGGAGCCTTAGTAACGAGATTAGGTAGTGTGTGGGCTGGACCCCAAAGCTATGGGGTGCGTAGAACAACTGTGTGTTCACTTGGGTTTTTATGTTCTTTCTTTTTGGACCTAATTAATGGTTAAACGACCTTAGTCATTTAAATTCTATTTTAAAACGTCAGATGTTAAGTAGAGAGTAGGACTTAAAATTATATATCTCTCCCCTGAAGATTTAAAGTGTTAATATTTATCAACACGAAAATGTTGGGATAGCATTCAGACTAATTGTGTGTGTTCATTGGGGGTAGTATTCCTAGTTACCGAGGAAGTGATATGCAAACAAAAAAGACAGTTCTTATCAAAGATTTTCAGCAAAAGAGTGGACTGAGTTGATGGGAGAAACCCCCCGCCGTCATATAATGGCATTAAAAATACAAAGCTGCCCCAAAAGCGAGAAAGGAAAAGGCCCAGGGGGACAGGTATCAAAAAGAGGAGCCAGGTCTGGAATCCAAGTGGAAATGCTTGAGGTTGGGAGACATGAGTGTTGGGAACCGATGAGCCGGGAGAGCCAAAGCTCAGCTTCCTGTATAAAGCTGCTAGTCACAGTGAGCTGTCCTACCTGTGGAATGAAGTCCAAGGGAAGTACCTATCAGCTCCCTTGGAAGAGGGAAGGCTGGCCATGGGTGGAAACAGACTCTTGAAGGAGAAATTGGAACACCGAGCCTGCTCTATGGTCTCTCATAAGGGATCGAAATAGGTACTGTTCTTCCAAGAGAGGAGCCCCAAACAAAGAAATTGACGATGGGCTCCTAAACACCAAACCTCTAACTCTGAGAGGGCCTCCGGGTTCTACTGTCTTGCAGTGCCTCATGGTTCCTAGGTCATGGCTTCTTGCAGGAATAACTTTTGCTGAAGATGAGTTCAGAGTCAAAGATACATACCGATGAGATGACGGGTGGCCCTAGGAGTCCACAGACAAAATGAAAGCATAATTTAAGCCCCTATATCCATATAATAGGCCAACCCCCAACAGATTTTGTTTTTTTAATTTTTTTAAAGTTTATTTATTTATTTTGAGAGAGAGAAAGAGAGAGCGTGGGAGGGAAAGAGAGAGAAGCTGAGAGAGAATCCCAAGCAGGCTCTGCACGGTCAATACAGAGCCCCATGTGGGGCTCAAACCCATGGAGCTGTGGGATCATGACCTGAGCCAAAACCAAGAGTCAGATGATCAACTGTCTGAGCCACCCAGATGCCCCATCCCCCCTCGCCCTCAGCAGATTTTAAAGTGTATAGGAGATACACAAGTAGAATTGGTATCACCAAAGCAAGAAGCCATAGGATAGATGAGACGGAGAATACATGTCACGAAAAGAGTATTATGAGTTGGGAAAAAAAAATCGGAAGAAATCCGTGTGAATGTAGTGTATAGAGAAGACTAGATTAATTCCTATTTGAATTCAGAGTAAGAAATTAATTTAAGTATTTATCTAGCGTTCATAACGTGTGAGAAATAAATGGTTCAGTCTTACAGCACAGAAAAAAACGGAGGTTGATAGCTTTCCCTCCTTTCTCTGTTGGAAGAACCATATATTCTTTTATTTGGAAGGAGCCAAGTATATGAACCTGCATGGCCTTGTGTTTCTAGAGGGTGAGCTTTCTGTTTTATTCCGTGTTGTACCCAAAACATGGGCTTTAGAGACGTCGGCAGAGAGGATGTCTTCCTACTTAATCCGCTACTTTCAAAGAACTTACTATCCCCAATAGGAATGAAGATGACAGAAATTAAGCATTTAAAGATAAATCATAGGGGGCGCCTGGGTGGCGCAGTCGGTTAAGCGTCCGACTTCAGCTCAGGTCACGATCTCGCGGTCCGTGAGTTCGAGCCCCGCGTCGGGCTCTGGGCTGATGGCTCAGAGCCTGGAGCCTGTTTCCGATTCTGTGTCTCCCTCTCTCTCTGCCCCTTCCCCGTTCATGCTCTGTCTCTCTCTGTCCCAAAAATAAATAAACGTTAAAAAAAAATAAAGATAAATCATAGATTGAGAGAGAAGATTTAAAAATAAAGAGTGTTCATCACTAGTGCTTTTTCTCTCCATTGCCTTTTGGCTCCTAGAGTTCTAGTTTTCCTGCACGAATACATGGATTAAAATAGGTGCCTTCAGGGCTTTTTCAGAGATCCAGGAATGTATATGTAAAATAACCTCCTTGTTGCCTAGCTTAGTACTTCGAATATTGTGTGCAGTCAATACATAGAGCATCAACAGTGTTATCATTTTCATTGCAGTTTTATTATTTGTATTACCATGTGAGATAAAATTCCTCAAGAGCATCTGCTAAAGCTTCCTTTTTTTTTTTTTTTTTTTTTTGTAGCTGCGGTCTTGTTATAAAAAGCTTGGAATGGGACATAATAAAAATTTTGTTTGGAGGAATACTATTGAGAGAGTTCTTTATTGGGTCTCTACCACTTAATCTAGCCTCTCATTGTAGTCGCCTTTATTTTATTAATAGATGTATTTTGAGAAACACCTTTACTGATTTTTAGATTTTTTTTTTCAACATTTTTATTTATTTTTGGGACAGAGAGAGAGAGAGAGAGCATGAACAGGGGAGGGGCAGAGAGAGAGGGAGACACAGAATCGGAAACAGGCTCCAGGCTCCGAGCCATCAGCCCAAAGCCTGACGCGGGGCTCGAACTCACGGACCGCGATATCGTGACCTGAGCCGAAGTCGGACGCTTAGCTGACTGCGCCACCCAGGCGCCCCTGATTTTTAGATTATTAAAGCGTTGTCCCTTTTGAAATATATTCAATCTGTCAAGCTTCTTAAGATCTTGCTTGCTGGACTCTATCAGGGTTGCTAACAGAATCAAAATCCCATCCTGATGGATAATAAGTACCCTACGCATTATCTCCCAGCGTGTGTACCCATGCCTGATGCTAACTTCTGATTAATGTCCAAACTACAGGTGAGATAGGATGACCCACTACAAAGCTGATTGATGGTTCGTTTGATGAGTCGTTCTTTGCGCTGCCTGAAGAGCTCACAGGCCATTGCTGGAAGATGGTAGCACAGTTGAAATTCTTGTTTGTCTTGAATTTAAACGCTAAATAAAAAAAAGTCTCTAATTATCCTTCTATATAATGAGAACAACAAAAATCCTACAATCTATTAGCATGGCCTTAAGAGAATCAATCATGAAATGTTGTCAACGGAGTAATTTTTAGATCATTACAGTCTTGGATTCCGGATCATTCTGCCTCCCCTACCCCAGTGGTTCTAATGAAACTGGGTGGCCATTTTGCTCTCAAAGGGTACCTTTTACCATGCTTTTCTTGTTTGCTTTTTTTCCTTTGTCCTCAAGAAAATGGTTGAGTTATGCTGACGTGGATCCCTCATTGCTGAGCAAGCCAAATACAAAGACTAGGTTGGAATTGATACAATTTTGAATTTTTCAAAGGGAGGGACAGAATTGGGTGTAGAGAATAATTACTGTAGGCATAAAAGTTATGTCATGTCCTCTGTGAGAGAAAGGAATCCTTTTAGATTCCATGGATGTCAACTTATCACCAATTCAGCTTCCATCTGAATGTGTTGGGAAGTACCCCACTCTGGCCACTGTGTTTCAGAGGGAGTCTGTTGGAGGAAAGCAACACTGATAATCATGATAGGCTATGAGAAAAGCAAAATAGAGCAGTCCTCAATTCCAATAATGCCTCACAACTAGCAAGTATTTACTGAGTACCTTACAAACAGCATGTTTTTTAGTTTTTATAGAAGTTCTGTAAAGTGGCTCTGTCTCTGCCTTTTTATAGAAGTTCTGTAAAGTGGCTCTGTCTCTGCCTTTTTATAGAAGTTCTGTAAAGTGGCTATGTCTGTGCCTTTTTATATAGCCCAGGAAATAGACCCAATGAAGTGAGATATCTCACCTGCAAGCCCATAGTGAATAAGGAACAGAGTGGGGACGAGACTTCTGGCATGTCAGGCTGCAAAGGCCAGGTTCTAAAATGTTACAGCCCATAGCTGTGACTTTTTTTTAATGTTTATTTTTATTTTTGAGAGACAGAGAGACCGAGTATGAGCGGGGAAGGGGCAGAGAGAGAGAGAGGGAGACACAGAGTCTGTATCAGGCTCCAGGCTCTGAGCTGTCAGCACAGAGCCCGATGTGGGGCTCGAACTCACGAACCATGAGATCACGAACTGAGCCGAAGTTGGACGCTTAACTGACTGAGCCACCCAGGCATCCCTTAACTTGCTGCTTCTGCTACATGTGCGTGTCTCAGTGTGTGCATGCACGTGTGCGTGTGGGGGTGCGTGCGTATGTGGTTTGGGTGCTGAGCTGCGGATCTGGGGGACTGAGTGGTAAGGGAAGCATGTTGTACCCTAGTCAACATGTCTATGCTCCCCCTTCTAGGTTAACAGAAGTTTCCCATAGCCCTGCTGTCTGCCATATTTTCAAGAGGGCTCTGAGCCAATGTTTTGCTCTTTGAATCCAAAAGTTTTAAGGCAACAAATCTCATTGCCTCAGTGCCTCAAATAAGAGGCTCCTTTTCTAGATTCCAGGGGTATTTATTATCCTGTAGAGGAGCAGGGCACCCGAAATGTAGTTGAAAGAACTTTAGTTTAACATCCATAGCTTCGGATTGCATTCCAGTTTCATTGCTCTCATTGTGGAGTTGGCACCTACAGAATAATGTTCATTCATTCATGTTTGTGTCCAACATTGATTCCTTCAGTTATTCATTCAACCAGCATCTGCTCATTCCTTAAATACACTTTTATTGAGGCAGTAGCTGCTTTGTGTTAGCCTTCATACTAGGCATTGGGAATACAGGAAGCGGGATGATGTGTAAATAGGCGAACTGAACAAGGCATCATGGATTCTGATAGGGTAAAGCTTGTGCGTTGTATGCCCATGATGGCTTGGGTCCTTCATCTTGTCTGTGGAGGCTCATGGAAGCTTTCTGGGGAGGTACTGTAGCTGGTAACCAAAGGGCAGGCAACAGAGTGCCAGGTGAGGAAAGGGAGGAGGTAAAAGGGAGCTCTGGATGGTTACTGGCTCAAAGTCCCTGATACAGTCAGAGTCCAAAGTGCATGCACAATGGACGGCAGAGAGGGTGATGGAGTCGGAGACGAGGAGACAGTTTGGTATGGTCTTGCTGAGGTTTTATGTAAGGATACTGATCGGAGTCACGAGGAAGGGACAGCGGAGGGCTGAGGCACTGGGCGCAGTACTATTGGCTTAGCCAGGCAAGCAGTGGTGCCAGTGAGAGACAGTGGTGGTTTCCACCAAAGTCATGGCAGAGGGGAAAGAGGGAAGTGCAGTAAAGAAGTAGAAGTCACAGGATTCCATGAACGGGAGTGTGTGTGTGTGTGTGTGTGTGTGTGTGTGTGTGTGTGTGTGGCGGGGGTTGGGGCAGAGGTATGACTGCAGTATATTCCAGGATGATCCACTGTCTTCAATCCAGTTGGATTAAAACCTGATAGTTCCTCCTATAACTGAATTTCAGCACTGGCAAAGGCATTCTTATAATTCTTGTCTTAATTAAACAACTTTAGTGAAAGAAGTGAGATTAGAAATTTACCCCTAAATATTCATCAATAATAATTGCCTTATATATTTTAAGGCACAAGGGGTCCAAATGATCACCTGGTCTTTACAACGGACAGTTGATTACTCCTCTGTGTGTGTCCCTTCAGCACAAGCTACCAACGGTCAATAGAGATGCTTTGTCTCTTGACATCACCAACTCAACATGCGTTTCTTGGGTACCGGTTCCTCCCGCCCTCCCTGGGCGTCCCAGCCCTGTTAACAGACTTGCTCTTTGAAAAGAGTTCTCTATTCGTTCTTAGAGTTTATAAAGATACTGTCAGGCTCTCCTCTCCCTGGGCATCTAATACAGTCGTGTTTATGTTTTGGGAAGAACAAAAATAGACATGTTTATAAGTGTTGGAGCAAAAAAAGATCCAACTCAGGCTGGAGTCATCAGCTTGGTCGTCCTGTTTGTGAAAACAGTTCTCGCTAATTGTAGCCCTTCCAGAAGGACAGCATTATTATACTGACCATATGCAATTAACTTGACTTTCTTTTCTCTACGCATGAAAATAGAGCACGCTGCCATTTCCCCTACGCCTTCCCAAGGAAGGACTGCACATCCTTTCCTGGACACCGTCCAGCATTAGTCTTTTCTTCCAGAGTTCTCAAATCTCTGTGTGGCATTAAATTTAATAGGTCTAGTATATCAAAAATAGAATTATAATTATGGAAAGTCAGTTAAAAGGAGGGTGAATGGTAAAATGAAATGAGATTTTTAATGGCTTGCCACCAGTTATAATTAATGAGATGGAGATCTGGCCACGCGTGTGACCTTCAGGTGGGGAATCGACAGAACCCCGAATCTGTGGGCCCGGGAAGGAGGATGATTTTTCAGAAGGACAGAATGCTACTTCCTGCCAGCCATCATCGCCTTGTGTTTCAGGGCTTTTTCTTGAAGTCGAGCTCATTGATGTGTTCAGGAGGCCGCTTGGGGGGCACATCAGGTACGTGAGAGCTTTATCAGAGGAGACGAAGCAAGCCACGCGTTCGAACCCCTGGAGGAAGTTTGATAGTTGCTCTATCAACAGGTGACTCCTGTGTTTGATAGGCCCCTGGTTATCTTGCTCATAACAGGAATCTGCTTTTCATCACGGTGTTAATTCATGGGGCTGATTCACTTCGGTATCTGTTTTACCCAGTGAATTTCCTTGAACACTAGTTGCAGATGAAAAGAGGATAATACAAATGTATGCTGACTGCAGTGCCTAATACCGTCCAACTGGACAGCTTCCTCGCACATCAAGTGGGTTTCCGAGGCTATAAAAATTGTTTTGTGTCTGATTAAACACAGGTCCCTTTGAACTCCGTGGGGGTTCTTTTCCGCTAGCACTTTCTTGTAACTGTGTGCAAAGTCCCCCACCTCCCCCCCCCCCCCTTTTTTTTCTTTTTTGTCTGATTTGGAATCCAGAGAGCCAGCCCGCTCCGCCTCCTTCATCCTTTGGTACAGCATAAACTTGTAGTTACTGTAACATCTGTTACATTCCACACCCCGAGGCACAGACAGGCAAAGCTAAAGCTTCTCCACACACACGTGTGCTGGCCTCTTTTCCTGCTCCTGCGCCTACAGTGGGTTGACCAGAAGGCAGAAGCAGATCAGAACTGCTGTCTAGTAACTGGTTAGCAAAGGATGTTACCCACCCGTTTAATTCCCACCAACAGAGCCCCCGTCTTTCCTGGGAGCCCACGGAGAGGAAGGGTACCTTCAGTGAGGCTGGGACCTAACGAGGGCTATAAGGCTGTCTCTTCCAGAGAAAGAATGGAGGCAGAGGGGCGGGCTGGAATTTATATTTATGGGACTAGAAACAGTATCCAGTTGGGGGACACTTCAAAGCACATATGCAGATAAATGGCTCAGTGGGCTCAGGGATGGGACTAGATAGGCAAATTCGCTGTCAGACCGGTACCATCATGACTGTTAGCTCTGAAATTCTGCGGTGAACGGTAGGGGCTGTAGATGGTTGGAGAGGGATAGCATGGCCCTCGGGATGAAGAAAATGGAATTTTTCATTGCTTGTTGCGTGCATCTGTTTGTTCCTTTGTGCGACATCCTACAAGCCTTCTTTGCTGATTTTCCTTGTGGGGACCATTCTCTTCTTGTTCTAACCTGCTTCCTTTAATATCCCAATTAGACGTGTAGTAAATGCGATCAATGTGTTGATGTCTGTCAAATTTGTGTCTTGAGTTTGACCTCAGAGCTTCTCTGCCACCACCTATTCCCATCTCCACTGGGATTTCCGTTGGGGATCTCCACTGAGGCGTTCATCAAAGGACTGCTGGATTGTTCTCCAGACCCCAAGCCTATTCTTCCTCCCGTCTCTCCTATCTCAGAAACGGCCCCATCGATTGAGTGACTCTAGTGGAAAAAATGGATGCCCTCCTTAACTCCTCACATCTCCATGAGCCCCAGTTTGTTGCAGACGCTACCTTTGCCCCTCAGTGTCTTCAGGCTGCGGAGGCATGTTCACTTCCTCCACAGAATAGCCAGAGGAGCTTTTAAACGTGCAAAGTAGCTCATGTCCTCCCCCTTCCCCCCACGCACCTTGGCTTCTTAGTGCCACAGGAGAGAGGCTGGTGACAATGGCAGCCCACAGCCAAATCTGGCCCGTGTCCACTTAATGTGAATATCGTCTTGTTGGAACCAGCCACACCCATGAGTTTATATTTGTCTGGAGCAACAGCACCAGAGTGGAGTAGCTGTGACAGACACCATATGGCCTGCAGAGCCTAAAATACTATGTGGCCCTTTACAGCAAGAGTTTTCCAATTTCTCCCACAGAACAGAATCGAAACTTTTTCACCTTCACCTGCCAGACTCTCTACCTGAATTTTTTCTACCTCCCTCTCAGCTCTCCCCTCACCTTGTCTCTCCCCACACACCTGCCTTGTTTCTGCTGCTCAATGACTCTGGTTCACTCCCCCCCGCCACCCGCCATCAGGCCTCTTCCAGACAGGGCTCTGTCCTGCAGTGCACTTCTCCCACATCCGTGTGGCTTTGTGCTGTCATTCAAGTCTCAGCTTCAGCGTCACCTCAGCGGAGTGGTCGTCTCTGGAAACGCTATAATGTCACTCCGAGCGATACTTCAAACATCCCCCTGTTTTATTTACCTCACGGCAATAACTTCCTACTTTTATTTCTTCTTTATGGATCCGGTCCTCCTCACTAGAATATACATCTAATGAGGGCGAGAAGCTTCTCCGTTTATTTTCCTGCGTGTCTTTAGTTCTGAGAACAGGGCCAGGCACAGAGTCGATAAGCATCTGCACAAGGAGGGCCATCATGAGCCTGGTGGCAGATGGTCCAGTGAAGAAACATAATGGCGTCAAGCAAGTGATTAGCGTTGGCCGTGGAAACTGGGCTCAGGGCAGGAAGAATCTCTGAAGTTGTGTAGGATACCTCAGGAAGTGAGTGTATAAACTTGTCAAGAAAAATTGAAAACAGGATTAGAAACAGGGCAGTGACGTTGAATTCACTTCAGGGAATTCACAAAGGCCGCCCTCAGCTAGTCCTCGTGGCAGCTTTGCCGAAGGCTGAGAAACAGAGCGGCTGTTTGACCACCTGGTCACATCAGGACCAGGTTAGTACCTGGAAATGACAACCACCACAGGTTTTCAAAGTGCACCCCGATGGGTGAAACAAAAGGAAAACCAGCCTTTATTTTCCTGTCTCTCTTGACCGTCTACCCATGTGAGCCTGTCTTTGTCGAGGTTGCTGTGGAGGGCAGAGGTCTCCTGCAAAGGTTGGGCCAAGGCAGAAGAAATCCATTTCTGCTGGAAACAGAAACTTTAGGCCCTAAATGTCGGTTTCGGTTTCATGTTTATAACCTGCTTTTTTTTCCCAGTCTATCATCTTGAGTGACTTGGGGCTATTGGTACCTAAAGGAGCCTGCGAGGGAGGGCTGTACGTTTTATAGAATCGGAGCTAGCACCAGCTAATCGGTAATAGGTCCTGCTGGATTTCCAGGTTTGCTTTTTCTCTTGGAGGAAATGGATGTATAGTAATTAACTGGGGTTCCAAATGATTCTGTGTGGCTCTACGTGGAACACTCAGCTTTGGCCTACGAGTTGGGTAATGGTTTTCTGTATGCCTTTTTCGTTTTAGTTGAAAGATATTAAAAGCCATATAACACTAATGGAATAGAACATCCTGGAAATGCTGACGCTTGGTGATGCCATGTGATACAGGGTCAATCATATAGGGTGAGTGACCAGGGATTCTTTCTAGATTAATTTGCAGTGATGTCTGGCTGAGTGAATTTCAGTAGGTCCCTTTGCTTTCCTGGACTCCGGATTCCACGTTATTGAAATGAGGCATTTGAGTAGGTGTGACCTGAGGTCCTTTCTCACTTTGAGACTGTGTGTTATTATTTTTTTCTATTACTAAAGAATTATGCTTAGTGTGTTTAATTATCTGTAATACATGCTTATTGAGCCCTTACCCTATGCTCTAGAGCAGAGGTCAGGGCAAGATAGTGATATTTTAGACCTTGGGAGTCAGACAATCTGGATTCAACTCTGCCAATGTTGTACAAACACAGCTCTAGAATATAGGTAAACACCCGGGCAATGCCGTGCTCCATAAGAATTTATTTGTGGACAAAGGCCATGGGTCTGATTTTGCCCATGGATCATCATTTGTCAATCCCTGCTCTAGAGCCTAGACACTGAAAATTATACTCCATAAATCTGAAAGTTCTCTTTCTTTAATAAATTTACAACCATATTTGGATATAAACTCATTCACATGTAAAACAATTAGAAGAGTGGTAGAATACGGTTCATGACTGCTACATAAACACAATCGGCAAGCAGTCAGTATTATCCAGGTAGTATTGGTGGACCAGAGGGATGGAGAGCACTCGGGTAGTTAAGGGAGGGTGCAGGTAGGTTCTGGGACTGCGTTGTGCCTTGGAACGTTCAACATTATAACCAGTGTGGATTCATTTGAGGCCTATTGTAACGCATAGTAGAGCACAGATACTAACGAACTCTTTAGTGGCTCCCAGCCTGTTTACAGTTGTTAGAGGGGCAGGATGGATCATTTTGAAAGGATGGGCTCATGTTAGCCAACTGGGGGTGTGAGAACGAGTTCGGTGAGGAGCTGGTTGAGGAAAAGTTGAGGCGTCTATGTTGGGGGAAAAGCAGAAGAGAAGTGACGAGCAGGTAAGTTTGAGAGGGGCCGACGGCCAGGCGATGGCAGTTTGCTGTGACCATGGCAACTTGCAGACAGAGAAAATCATTGTGCGGGTGTATCAGACACAAGAGCACGGTCAAAGGTCCCTGCCATGGAACACATTGCTAGCAGGGACTATCTGGCATGGCCCAAGGCTCCCAGATATACAGAGGCACTCTTATCTTATCAGGCATGATGTTCCAAGGTCTTCGAGATTATCTCCAGGAGTCAGTCCAGGGTCAGGCTTTTCTTTGGAATAGGCAGGGTTTGAACAGACCTGCTGAGTCAACTGGTTACTGAATAATCTCTCGCTTGTTACCTGTTCAGTTGGTTTTGAACAGTGATGCCCAGCCTTCCTAAATGTTGCAGGGCCCTTACACCCTTCGCAGGTAGACTGTGATTTACACGAAATTGAATGTCATTCTAGAGGAAGCTAAAACGAACGACAGATATTCTACCTCGTAGCAGGATGTTGTCAAAGATGTAGTAGGGCCTTCTTCACGGTGGTCTTGTGAGGCAGGTGTAAACCACCCTATGTTGCCATCGTGGTGAGGGTGGGGACCTAGGGTTCTGGAGACTCTCCCGTGACTTCAGGCTTTGCCAAATGCCTCATGGGAATTGGTTTATGCATTCTTCTCAACACAAACTCTCGTTTTCATGTTCTTCTGTTTCATAGTTTGTTCAGACAGGTGAGGCAGTTGGTGGTAGCCTCGCAGCCCCCACCAGTAAAAGCTTTGCATCTGGGGTTCAAATCCAAATCAGCTTAATTCCAAGGACTGTGTCACTTTCATTAGCAATTAGGCTCAGTCCTGATTCAGTTACAGTGTTAATGGCAGTAGGTTCTGAGGAAACCCAGGATCAATTTGTCTTTCAATAGTAATAGAACAATGCCTCTGTATGACCAAGGAAGCCCCGTTCTTGATAAATTAGATACACACTGTCCAGCAGCGAAGCCACGGGCCATGTTCGGCTGTTGAGTGCTTGAATTGTGGCTAGTCCAAGTGGAAGAGGGCATCAGTTATAATTTGCACTGGTTTTCAAAGTTTGAGAATGCACACGTGAAATCAAAATACTTCAATAAATTTTATTTTGATAACATTGGAATGGTATCCTGGGTTAAATAAGCTATATTGTCAAAAATTGATTTTACCCTCTTCTTAGCATTTTAATTTTATTTATTTATTTATTTATTTATTTAAAAAATTTTTTTTTCAACGTTTATTTATTTTTGAGACAGAGGGAGGCAGAGCATGAACGGGGGAGGGACAGAGAGAGAGGGAGACACAGAATTGGAAACAGGCTCCAGGCTCCGAGCCATCAGCCCAGAGCCCGACGCGGGGCTCGAACTCCCGGACCGCGAGATCGTGACCTGGCTGAAGTCGGATGCCCAACCGACTGCGCCACCCAGGCGCCCCGATTCTTAGCATTTTTAAATGTAGCGACTGGAAAATTCAACATCGTATGTGTAGGTCACATTCTTATTTTCATTGGATAGCACTGCCTGAGAACACTCATCGCACTTTATTTGGGACCAGCTAGTGTTTCTTTCCTTCAGTTTAGCTCTCTTGTGCATATATCTCCCCTTTTTAGCAAAATTATCAGTGTCTTGAAGGCAGAGGTCTGTCTTACATAACTTTGTATCCGAGCCGGTACTAAGTGGGTTCTTCCATGTAGTAGGCACTCAAGAAATATTCGTTGACTACTCAAATCAGTAGTTGTGTTGCCCCAATAGTCTCGATGCATATGTCCTTAATGCTTCACCCTAAAGTTTCTGGTAAAATCTGGGTCAGTCTTGGAATGCGTTCTACCTGTACTACCTGTAGGTAGAATCAGTACTTTGGCAAAGAGACCCCCTGGGGACTTACTAGAATGTCTTCAAGCAAGGAGGCTTGCTTGCACAAATGGCTTTTTTTGTACCCTTCAGACTTCTGGTCATCACTACTTACACAGCAAGCATGTGGCCACTTCTGGAGTCATCTAAGTGCTCGTTGGATAGAAACAGTTCATTTTTTATATTTTTAGTTACATTACCATCATTTGTAATTCTCAAGTTATAAATCTGAAGGAAATTACTTTTTAATGTCCTCTGGCACAACATTAAGATTTTGCAATTAGATTTTATAGCCCGTAGTCATATGCTCCAGGTCACAAAGCAAAATTAAGACCCTTCTGCACCAGGAAAGTTTCCTGTAGGAAAAGCCACACCGAGTTTAGGGGCAGGGCAGCCCCAAAACACACTTCACAGCCTGGAGGACAAAGCTGGTCACAGTCTGGGGGTTTGAAGGTCTTGCCTGGTTTATGTATGCATTTGCATAAACTTTTAAATTAGAAAAAAAATCTGTCTTGATGGATGGATGAATAGAAATTGCTTCTTGTGTGAGTTATCCAGCAATAAAAACCTGTCTCTTTTGGTTTGGTTCTTACCCGCAGCCCCCAGGAATAATTAGGTTTCCACTATCTTAAAAGTTATAAACAAAAGGGTAGGCAGTGCCAGCCTGCCAGGCGGATTTGGAAACCAGTTTGCTGACAACATCCCAGAACCTTCTCTTTACACCTTGCTAGGTGTGTCTCAGGTAACCCTCGGATGACTGAGAATTTCATGGGCCCCACGTAACCCTGGCATTTAGATCCTGAGATTGAATAAGATCCTGAGACAGCCAGGCAACCACACAAACAAATGAAAACCTGGGGAAACAGTGGAAATCACAAATCCCACCCTTGATTTGGAAAGGGAGTACATTTCAATTGGTTATGAGATGGTAGTCGATTCTACTGAAATTGTGTCTTGAAAGATTTCTCTTAAGATACCTATCCAGGAAAAACATAAAAGAAACTTTGTTAGGGGCGCCTGCGTGGCTCAGCTATAAGTTAATAAGCAAGTGACTTCGGCTCAGGTCACGATCTCACAGTTCATGAGTTCGAGCCCCACGTCGAGCTCTGTGCTGACAGCTCAGAGCCTGGAGCTTGCTTTGGATTCTGTGTCTCCCTCTCTCTCTGTCCCTCCCCTGCTTGCGCTCTGTCTCAAAAATAAATAAACATTTAAAGAAACTGTCAAAAACTTTGTTAGTTGTATATTACCCTGCAGTAATCTAACTTTGAGAAACAATATGTCCGAAAGTCCCACAGGAATCTCTTTGAGGTGCTGAGCATGCTCTCAGCCTGCCAGTTGCCAGTCTTTATCTAAAAGCCACCTTCCCGAGGCAGGCTGTTTGCTCTTGCCTTTTCTGGAATAGTATGTGTGTTCCTTCCTGTAATTTAACAGATTTGTGACTATTATTTAATGCTTGTTCAAATTGTGCATATATATTATGCAGTGGATTCCAGGCTGTAAAACATAGCTTAAATGCCACTTGTGGCTTCAAATTATGTTTGAGTTAAGAAGACCCACATCAGCGAATGCTTCAAGTAAAAAGTGCACTATCACAGCTTTTTGGATTCTTAAGACATCTACCAGGCAGGCTGTCCAAGATGAAGTGCTGAACTTCAGAAGAACCCAATTCTAGAGCACAGGCAGTTTGCAAAACTTGCAGTTAGTGGATTTTTCCAATGGTGAACGTGTGGGAAAAAAAAGATTAGGTGTTTAAAATGTCATTGGGAAGGAAACATATGAAGAGACTTGATGTAGCACCTGACCTCTGTTGAGCAGTTACACAACTAAACACAGAAATGATGGGAAAAACCCCTCTTTGTATTTAAAAGACTGTGTTTTATGTATCACGTTTATCAATAAAAATGTAAATGATAGAAGCCTTATGTCTTCTTGGTGTATTGGATACTTTCTGCTGGTCTAAACACTGGTCTAAAAGCATTTTACTTTTCCTAATTTGTTATTATTGAATAGTTTTGTTTTATTTTTAAAAAGTCACATCAGTTGAACCTTTTGATGATTTCCTATAGCAAGCTTTTGAGATATTTTTCCCTTTAAGATAATCTTTAAGTGTATATGTTATATACATTATATATATATATATTTATATCTCTTACGTACTTTTATGCAAATATGTATGTATACATATATGCATATATATGAATGAACATATTGATGGCTATATCTGGATATAAATATGTGGAACCGTGTGTGTCTGTAGGTATAAATATACATGTAAATATATACTTAGTATACATATTTATGTATCTGTATGTGTGTGTGTATGTGTGTGTGAATAAACACATGTATTTATATATACACATCCTAATATATGGGTGAATATATTGAGATCTAAATCTAGATATAGATATTTTAGTCCCTTAAAATGTTACCATTATTTCCAGTTGGATGGATATTCTAGTGCTGTGATGGAGAAGAAAATAGATGGGCAAAGAAATCACAGGGCTTCAGATTTTCACTTTGCCTTCATTGGCATATAACTTTGTGCAGTGATACAACCTCTTTGCCCTTAGTTTTATCCACTGTAAAGAAAGGGGAGAGGGGTGGACTTCAGGATAGCCGACACCATGTTGATTCTACAGAGTCCTAGATAGAAGTTCTAGTGAGAATAATTGAGGTCTGTACATTTGGGGAAACAAAATTGGCCTGATACTTTTCAATTTTTCTAGAAAGCAAAGTAAGGCAGAGAGTATTGGCCTATTTCCACATTAGCTGATGTAACCAGGACCTGTCTTGGAAAGAAATGATGGAGACAAATGTCTACTGTTGGGATCTTCTTCCTTCAGTAGCCTTATTGTCTGCGGTGGACCCTGGTTTCTTTCTGCTTTTCTCTGGGACCTTCCTTCTTCCAGCTGTGCCCTGCCCAATGGGCAGCTTGGGTTGGAACATTCCTGTCCTCACATGAAAATTACCATCTCTTCCTTTCTGTTGAATTTTGCTCTCTTTTGGTGGGTGTCAGCTACTGTTTCTGATAATTTAATCCATGCTGATATATTACTAGGTGCTAAGGATTAATGCACTTTAGACATTCCTGGGAAAATTGATTTTTAATTCAGACCTTATGGAAATACGGCCTTAGTCCCATCCTGGGTTTAGCTTAGCTGCTTACCACTTATGCTACATTTGGCAAGTTGTTTGACTTTTCGAACACTCAGAGTTTTTAATTTTTACATGTTTTATTTCTGTAAGAAAGAGTATAGCTCTGGCTTCACAGGATTGTAAACATTAAATATAATAAGAAATTGTTAACATGTAAAAAAGTATCTAATATAATTCCAGAAATTAAGTAAATACTGATAATATAGTAACAACAAAAAAAAGCATTACTAAGAGACATTGGTTGTTCTGAGATATATATAGATGTGTGTGTGTGTGTGTGTGTGTGTATACATATATATACACATGTATATAGCACCTGACCTCACGTGTATATATATATATATATATATATATATATACATGTGTATATATATGTGTGTGTATATATATGTGTGTGTGTGTGTGTGTGTGTATATATATATATATATATAATATAATAATTTTTTCCCCACAAGCATAAATGTTTGTGAATTTGTGAATTTGAGTCTTTTCTTCCTGGTGAAGTGTTTTGCCTTAGCCTGCCATTCGACAAACACATGAGGCTTTGGAACTGAAATCTGTTGTGATCCCTTAAAGAGTTTCAGGCAGGACTCATGTAGCTGAAAACCAGCACCAGGTGCTGAGAGCTGCTGAGTCAAGCAGGCTCACCTTGCTCTGACGGGCTGTTGTTGGAAGCACATGCCTCAGGAAAGCAGGAAAAGGAACAAGAAGAACAGTGGTAGCGGTCCAGAGCACTGACCTGCCTTGCCGTTCTCAGGGCTTCTTAAAAATTCTGCTCCTTTGTTTTCCAATCATATTTCAGCTCAGATTGCGTTGCTGAGAATGGTGCGTGTAATGGCAGAAGCTGAAAACGACGTCTCTGGAAGGGGGATGCATGCCACCTTTAAAGAGTAAATAGGCATCTCTGATGCAGGATGGTTTCTTTCACAACATGGGGAAGGTCTGGCAAGGACAACTTCCGGAATGCTCAGCCAATAGGACCGTCTGCCCTTCTTTTCCTGGTGCCCAGCTGGCAGGAGTGCCCTTCTGGGGGAGGGGAGGACCCAGGCCTTGGGATTTCAGGCAGTGTCCTGTCCCCCCACACCAGAGCTGAGTGGCTTACACTGCTGAGAAATCCTGCCATTCTACTCTGTTCGCATCATCCCTGCCTTGTCATTCCAGAATGTTCTTTGCTCCGATAAAGCAGTTCTTTTTTTCTTAATGTTAATTTATTTATTTTTGAGAGAGAGAGAGCATGTGCACATGTGAGCAAGTGGAGGAGGGACAGAGAGAGAGTGAGAGACAGAGAATACCAAGCAGGCTCTGTGCTGGCAGTGCACGAACTCTGGGATCATGGCCTGAGGTGAAGTCGAGTCAGACACTTAATAACCGACTGAGCCGCCCATGCACCCCTGTTCTTTGCACCAGTAAAGCAGATCAGTGCATGGTTATTGACATTTTCTCCTCCCTTCGTTACACCAAGACCCTTGGATCATAAAACCTAACTGGTGACCATGGGAATGGTTTTTTCTGTAGATCTTAACTGACATGTGGATCATGGTTATTCATAACAACAATAGCAGAAACAATAAATGTATTATTTATTAAACTGAGTGGGTGGCGGTTTTTAACAGTATATAATAGTGGGAATCAATTCATTTTCAAAGTGAAGAGGATGTTGATTTTTTCCTTCTTGTTACTTTCCAAAAATGCTGCATAGGAAGCTACATGTTAGGGTTTTTCCAATGTGGGTTTCAAGTTCCCCCCAAAAGATTCTCAATCCTGCTTACCGGGCTTCTTAATCGACTGAAGTTTAGAGTGGTGAATGGAACAGGCCACCCAGAGCCACTTTTATTTGACCTGGGAGGTTTCACTGCTCAGTGTTTGCCTGCTAGTCAGCATGGTCCCTGGGAAGTGACTGCTGCAGGCTTTAGCCCCTGGAGGAGACATCAGTTTGGTTTTCAGATTTCAGACCAGGGCTAGTCCTGAACATCAAAATCTCCTGTGATTCTTACTTATCAGGCTCTAAAAGGTTTTCTTGGCTTATGACCATGACTTCCTTCAATATCTTCTACAGTGTTAATAGTAACTTTTATTTTGTTTCCAAAGTTTTCTATTTTCTAGGGTTGGTTGTGGGTGGGGGAGGGGGGGTTGGTGACTAGCTTGAATTTGTAAAGTAGTCTCTAGTTTATATATGTCATCATTTGGACCAAATTGATTAATGCTGACATATGTTCATGAAAGTTAGTTCTTGAGACTGTAATATTGGGTTCCTTTTAAAATCAAATCAGCATATGTTTTATTAGAATATTTATAAAACAATCATATGGGTGCTTATGCAATGGTAAGAGAAGGCAAATATGTGTCACTGCAGCTAATTTTGCAGTAGAAGGTCATTGATGGGCCATTTTTTAATAGCCACATTTGTGTAATCAAAGGATTAGCTTGAATGATTACCATCAAATATTAAAAATTATCTACAAAGTATTAAATTTGAAGTTACAGGTTTTGTGTTACTACTTAACTTCCAAACAGTGGTCCTGTTGCTGCTATATTTAAGTTCCTTTTCATCCTGATGTTCCTATGTGTTCTTTTCAGCAAAATCAGGAGAGAGAAATAGGAGGGAAAAGGTGAACCCATTATTTGGGAGAAGTGAGCGTATATTAAAGTTGAGGTTGTTAACAACTGTATCTCTCAACCTAGCACGTGCTGTGTGCTGTTCGCTGCTCGCTTCCCTTGCCCTCCTCTTTCTTTGGCATCTGCTGAGCTCGTTGGCCTCCACTTGCCCCGTGTTCAGACTCTGTCCTCACCTGCCTTACTTGACACTGTGCTCTTTTAGACTTCTGTGTCTGTAACTGTTCCTTTTCTGATTCTTTAGAAAGCAGCACTGATCATTTCTTGATGCTGGTATTGAACTCTGTTACTGTGGTGGCAAATTCTACTGATAGAACTTCTGACATTAAACTTGTCAATCCATCCTTGGGTTTCTGGAGTAGACCCCGTCCCATGTGAAGCAGTGTGTGTGTGTGGATGTGTGTGTGTGTGCGCGTGCACGCACGCACACACACACATGTGCATACACGTGTGTGTGTGATTTGCTAATACATGTCTTTCCTTAGCAGTGTTTTCAGCCATACTTTTAAATGAGGGTGGCCCATGATTTTCCTTTCTCATCATGTCTTTGTGAAGCCTTACTAGCAAGATTATCAGGATCCTAATCACCTCGGAACTATGTTAGGAAGCTTTACTTCTTTGTCTAATCTCTGAAGTAAGTTCAATAAAGTTGAGATTCCATGTTCCTTAAGGGGTTGTTGAAACTTACATGTGAAACTTACATGTGAAAAGGCAGTAGGCTTTTTACAATGACAAATTGTATGTGGGAGTTTACTATGCGTTTTGTCAGAGTGTTTGACACTGTCGTAATAAAAGAATATAATAACAATTTTTAAAAATATTTTTGTAAATGTTATTGTTATTTTTAATTTAAGAGAGAGAGAGCAAGCAGGGGAGAGGGGCAGAGGGAGAGAGATGGAAAAACCCAAGTAGGCGCCACACAGTGTGGATCCCAATGTGGGGCTCGATCCCACCATGACCTGAGCCAAAATTAAGACTCAGATGCTCAACCTGTTGAACCACCCAGGTGCCCCTTAAGAGATTTTTCAAAATGAGGGACTATGCATGTACTTGCAGACAAAGGGAAGGGGCCTGATAACACGGGAGATATTAGAGGAGAAAAGAGGTGATTTAGAGAAGGGGCCAAAGAGGAGGGAAGAGTTGGCATGAGCAGAGGAAGGGGTACTGATCTTGGCACAGAGGGCACCAGCCTCTGATCTTACGGCAAAGCGGGGAGGAGAGGTGTCTGAGACAGGTGCATTCTCAGAGACGGGTTGATGCATTAGCTTTCTCCCCAGGAGTTCATGGTGTTGTGTCAGATAGAGGTCAGGTGACATGCCAAGTTGAGAGAGCCAGACCTGGAGGGATGCCCAGGAAAATCAAAAAAGAAGAGAATGTGCAGATTATCCAACTTTTATCTAATGTTAACCATAAAAATGTGCTGTTTCAAGGGGGCAGCTCTTTGGAAATTGAAATAAAGGAAAGGGAACAATTTTGATGGAACTATATGTTGTTAGCTTACTTTTCCATATCTGCATCCCTCCTTCTATTATTGGAGGACATTTCAGGAAGTAGTGTAGCCCTTCCTGTTGCCCAGCATAGGAGCCAAAGCCTGAAGTATGTCTCTTCACCCTGGTCCCTGTTGGCCACACCCTTCCTGTGGGTGGGAGGTGCATGGGAGGTGAGCTCTTGGGAGCTCATGGGAGGTGAGATTAATGCATGGGAGGTGATTTTCTTCTGATGTCTTTTCATGTCCTCTCTCCCTACATGTGGCTCACATTTCCACTCCTCTAACAGAAAGGTCAGCCCATGGCCCTCTCTTCTGGACTCCTGCGACCTACTCGTCACCACCTTGGGTACAACACATGTGCTCAGCTCTGGCAGCTGTGAGCTTTGGTCCGTAGAGCCTGGGAGGGGCAATCAAGAGCCTGGAACTCCAGTCCTGGCAGGTCTCCTCATCAGGTTCCTCTCTGTGTGATGAAGCTGTTGTATTAAAACAGCTCTACGTGCACTTTCGGGTCGCAGCCATGCTCCGCCATGTCTCGGGTCATTCTTCATAGAGGACATTCTCCATAGTTCACCTGAACCTATCATCTTTCTCCAAGACCCGGACTTACCCCTTGAGGCCTGTGTGCCACTCTACATTGTTTTCTGCTTAATTCTGTGTCGGAACAATTTTGTTATCTTCAGCTGGTTGCCTTCCAGTTAGGTATCAGGCCCCTAGGACACCCCCACCATTGTTCCTCCTGCATTTTGATAACCAGCATTCATACAACCACTACCTCAAGTGCCTGGTGGTACTTTTAAAAAGCTAACATTCCTGCCCCCATTCTCTACTCTTTCCTGCCCACCAGTGGCCCATTCACATTCCTAAGATGCCTGCTTTGATGTGTCAAGTACTTGCCTGAGGACTTTTCAAAGCCTCTCTATCACAGATGAAGCCATGTCCGAACTTGTTGACCTGTGAGCTATATTTAAATATGCCTCTCAGTTAACCATCCCAGTGGTTTCTTGAATTACCATTGCTTTTTCCTTTCCCTCTTCTCTTTTTTCCCCTCATTCCTTTCATTTTTAATTCTTTTCCTCTTGAAATCACTTACTGATTCTTGCTCGTCCATTCCACACAGTGATCATTGCCTCACGCCTTCAGAGTCCTGCGCCCTGTGCCGCAGGCACCCAGGTGAGCTTTGCAGACATAAGAGCCTTCGGCTCTGTCTCCCAGGAACAGAGAACTGATGGGCAAGCAGGTGGGCAGCACCGATTCTGGCCCTGGGGGCACCGTGGCATCCCACGTAGCTCTGCTCCTCTAGAACGTGTCTGCACCGTCAATATGTGGTCAGATCTGTCCTTTCTTTTACCGAGAATCCCAGTCTCCACTCCTTTCTATGTGTGAGTACTTCTTGTAACATTACAAATGCCTGTCAAGTCCTTGCATTCATAGATACTCTGCTTAAAGAAGATACTAGTGCTTGCCCCCTAACTGGATTGTGAGCTTCTGGAACAGACCGTTCATTAACAAGTTTTTATAGCTCCAGGGCCTTGTACATACTTTGCTGTAATTTTTTTTTAATGATTTGGCTGTAAAATGAATACATTGAAATAAACTTCTTAAAAGGATCAAGATGCACATTACAATTTCAAAACCCAAAGACAGGTCTCTCTAGAACTCAACCCTGGTTTCCTTTATGCAGTGGAGAACTTCTGGTTTATGGCCTTTTCCCCAATAACTGATAGTAGAAAATTGCTGTATTTATCAGGTGGAGCCTTTTCTTGAAAATAATCCGTCCCAATCACATCATCAAAGACCTGTGTATGGGACATATTATGGGATGTGGGCATATTTCCATATTATATCTGTTTTGTAACTTTGTTGATGTGGCATCTGTCATGTGCCTGTTTAGTCAGTGTGATATCACTCAGAATAGTAAATCCAAGAAAAAATGACAGATGACGTGGCTAAGTGTCAGGAATAATGATAAGGTGAGGCACAACTAGAGGGCAACTCACTGAGCATTTTTTTTTTTTTTTCGGTGTCAGAAATGTGCCCACAAAAGTTGCAAAAATGGCTCGTGAAGCAGCATTCTGTCCCTCTTCCGAGCTGTCGAGCTGTCGTGTTACAATAATCAGACTCTAGGCTGGAGGCCATGTCATAGGACTTAACAGTCTCGTGAAAAACCTGGCTCTAAAGAGTGGCTATTTCCTGATTTCCCTTAGGGAAAAAAAAATGCCAATGAGAACTAGAAGTAACTAGATTTCACATCTAGAAAGTGCTGAGTGTATTTAACATGCCTGGTCGTGGGGCCAGGATGGAGACCCAAAGTGCGGGGACACGAAGCGTCCACTGTGAAGGAAGGCAGATGGTGCGCCTGGGTTTGTCCTGGGTCCGAAGGAGGGCTTTGCGATTTCCTCAAGTCTTCAGTTCTTGCCAGGGAGGACACCCAGGAAGTGCTTCTGTTTGCGTTCAGTTTTCCCTGGGTGAAGCGCGTGAATGCTGTGTGGTTTTCCACCCAGCCCAGCGCCCAGAGGGAAATGCACATCTGGCTTATAAATCACACCCAAGCGCTGATGCTCGCTCTTTATTGGGTGGCTGCCATCTCTGTTTTACACAAGCTCGGTGTGGACTGTGTCACATTCTGATGGGAACCGCCAGTGGCCCCTGAACGATCGCGTCAGGGGGCCCTCCAAGCTTCTCTGCAATGTCATGTTTGCTACCTGATGTGCACCTTTTGTGGTCCCCGGAGGAAAGATCATTCATTTTTATCTTTTTATTTATTTATTTTTTCCTGTTTAGAAATTGGCCCCTGGTTACGGGAGTTCAGAGCGAAGAATGCTGTGGATTTCTCGCAGTTAACATTTGACCCAGGACAGAAAGAACTTGTTGTAGGAGCAAGGTGAGAGATCTTACATTTTGCCACCGCAGATAATTTTGGATTTCGTTTTCCATCTGTGCAGTTACACGTGAGCTTCTCTGCTGTAGCTCACGAGTGCTAAGTAACGCTTCTTCTAAGAAGGAAATACGGCATAAGGGGCTGTTGACTATGCTACTAATAATAAGATGATGACTGCTTTGCATGGCAGCATTTATTGGGTGCTCCCCGTGTGCCAGGAACTGTTCTCACATGAATTCATCTACTTTTTTTCCTGTGAAAGCTGAGAGGTAGGTATTGTCAACGTCCCTGTGTTAGAGATGAGGGGATTGAGTCTGGTCATATTTATGATGTCTAATAAAAGCTGGACCCAGATGTCAGACCCAGGCATTTTGACTCCAGAAACCATGTTCGTAACTCGTCGGTACATTCTTCAGTAAAATTCTGGAGTCGAGATTTGGATGTCCATTCCAATGTGACCTTGACTAGACCATTTTCTAGTCAATTGAGAATTCAAGGAAACCGTTACATTTCCCCTCTTCAGGTGCACAAACTCCTGGATCCAGGTCAATATTCGACGTTGCAGTCTGATGACGAGGCTACCAGAACACAATCAGAACAGATCTTTGAGTCGTTTCCCTCAAATTTACCGGTGCTTCTTTAGAGAACAGACAGAATCCTTCCGTTCAAATAATTTATCCTGCCCACGTATTTTGAGGGTAATTTCTAAAACATACCTATACATACCTATCTCTTAGGAAAAATATTAACTTTGAAGAAAGAAGCCATTGGTAGATTTGGACTCTCTCTGGAACTCAAGGAAACCACTTTGGGCACTGGAGTGATGTATCAGATTTACTAGATTATAAAACATACCTTTCATAGCAACAGAGAGGATGTGCAGTTTCCATGTATACCTGAGTGAAGCTAAATCTGGTTTATACTCTAGATAAACACTGAACCGTTTCTAGAACCGCTCCTTTTGCTCTCAGATCTCAAGGCAACCTTGTGCACCACCCAGCCCTTGAAGACATTGAGATGTGTGGGCATAACTTTACATGGGGACACGGAGATTGGCTTAGTTCCTAGCACTGAACATGTCACCGGCATGCCTTTTGATATTTTTGAGCGGACAGTGAGTACGGATTGGTTGGGCTTATTTGGTCTACTTTTAGTTTCTTCAGCACATTGGGAATCCATGGGGGACTTCAGATGCCGACTTCCATCAAGCGTATTCACTGGGAGCCTGGATCGTATGTCGCAGGGGTTTTTAATTGGCCCTCTGGCCTCCAGGTTTTGTCCTCTTTCTTCATACCCTGGCCAACATCATCTTTTTAAAAGGCCCCCCCTTCAGTAGTCCCCATTGGGTAAATGCTGGCACCTTGGGTGTTGCCCAACACACCCTCTGCCTTGTGGTCCCATATCCCTCATGGACTCCGCTCTTTTTCATTCTCTCGTGGTCCAGGCATGTGGAGTTATTTAAATTGCCCACAACTGTAAAATGTTCTCTTTCCTGCCCCGGGGAGTTGGTGACAAAGTCCTTTGCTTTTCTGGAACATCAGCTACCCACCCACCCCAACTTTACTTGGTGAACTCAGATGCGTCGTGAGGAGATCTGGCTCCAGGGTCCTCCCCTGGGCCCGAGCGCCTCCAGCCCCTGCGCTGCGTGGTCCTGTTAGCACACCTGTCATCTGTCTTCATTTCTTCTGTTACCGCGTGACTTTTTGTCAGGTGTCCCCCCCCCCCCCCCCCCCCCGCCGGCACACGACCAAATACTGACTTACCGGATGGTGGAGGATGTGCCTGTCTTCTCTTTCCTTCCCTAGAATGTGGCACAGTTTCTCCTTTGGCAGAAGCTCAAACACATGTGTGGATGGAACATATCTGCTCTGAGGATTTGGTTCATAAATGTCCTCCTCTGCATCCGGGAGGACCCTCCGGGGAAGATGGGTTGGGTTCAAAGCAGATTTATCCCAAGGACACAAGAGAGTGGCACAGCTAACCCTCGCCCTTAGCCAGAGGGGAAGGCGGTGCCTGCCAGGCGGCACCAGGTACAAATACCTCCGTCGGTACCGCTGGGTCTCGGATGCTGCATTCGACCCTGAAGAACTTTGGCAAAGGAGACGGGGAAGAGTCTCCGCTGTTTCTGGTGCCGCATGAGTGGGGTGGCACGGCACATGGGCACACGCATCGCAGGCGTTTGGCTTTTGGCCAATGACACGGGTTCTCCTCCTGGATGTGAGGAGCCACCGAGCAAATTGGCATTGGGGAGAGCTAGCTCGTGGTCCTGCCCTGGTGGGAGACAGCGCCTGGGACTCGTCCCCAGGGATGCCTGTCCCTAGAGGTATCCTTCCCAGGGTCCCTCAACGTCTGCTGCCATCTCCTGTCACCACATCCCAGCCCAGCCATGCCGGGATCAGACTAGCCACCGAGTCAACCTGGCGCACGGTACGTCGTGGTCACCAGGAGCAAAAGGACCAGTGGACTTCAGCACGTCCAAGTCCAGGAGGCACAGTTGAATGTGAATTTCAGCTAAGCGACCCCAGGAACACGGGCTGTATTTTCCGTTCTAGAGCAGCACCCTGGGTGCCAGAGACATTCGATAAACAAGTCAAGAAAGAAGGAAAGACATAGAATGGACTTGCTCAGCTGCGTGATCTTGGAGCCAGCGTTAGAAATCTAATTTTCTCATGTTTAGAATCGATATAATCATTCCTACCCCTGTCAGCTGTTGCCAGGATTAAGTAAAATAATCCATGAAAAGCGATTGTCACAGCGCCAGGCACGCAGTAAGCATGCAGCGGGACGGTGACCGCGGAAGTCTCCGGGTTTCGGCATATGTGCGCGTGTGCGCTTCAGGCCGACATCGCTGAGCGAGGAGAATAGGAATTTTACTAGGAAACTTGGGTGGTGGGATTAGGCTCAGAAAGCTTGAGAGGGAGTGTGAGCCAGCTATACCACTTTAAAAATAACCCAGCCCTCAGCTTCCTGCTTGGGAGGGCTTGACAGAGCAAAAGAAGTTTAGAGAGCAGGTGCATATTTAGGACACTTGTAATGGTTTAAATATGAGTGGTGGAGGGGCGCCTGGGTGGTGCAGTCGGTTAAGCGTCCGACTTCAGCCAGGTCACGATCTCGCGGTCTGTGAGTTCGAGCCCTGCGTCAGGCTCTGGGCTGATGGCTCAGAGCCTGGAGCCTGTTTCCGATTCTGTGTCTCCCTCTCTCTCTGCCCCTCCCCCGTTCACGCTCTGTCTCTCTGTGTCCCAAAAATAAATAAACGTTGAAAAAAAAATTAAAAAAAAAATAAATAAATATGAGTGGTGGAAAAAAAAATACAGTGATAGGCTTTCTGTTTTCTTAGAGTTAGCACTCAACGTTGTAAAGCCATTTACTGGGTGGTTTCACTTTATGTCAGTGATGCTTTATGTTCCTGAAATTGAATTCAGTTAAAGATTCTTTGTTGCTCATCACAAAAAGGAAGTTCATTGTGCTGCAAAGAGAAAACCTCTCTTTAAGCAGTTTGTGGTTATGTGGTGCCAGAAGGTGCCTGCATTCTTGAGTTCGTGGAACTTCTGGAAAGATCCCTGAATTTATTATTTTCAAGATGCACGTTATCTTTTATGCTATTTTGAAAGCATTGGCATTCGTATCCTGTTTTACCCAAGGCTCTTTAAAAATTAAAATAATATTTGTGTTTTCAAAGATGAGGCTGAGGCATTTGCATTTCAGAAGACGTGGAAAATGCAGTTAAAGCATAAAGAAAGAAACACAATTTCAGAAATAATCACAGCTAAACTTTTCAATTATTGCCCCACGCTATTTGATTTCTATTTCCTTATACGATTGGGGTAATATTTTATGAATGGTTTATATACATCTTTGTCTAAAAACCTACAAAAAGCCATTCTCATGATATTTTATATATAAGAAGAAAAACTCCAAAGTGAAGAAATATGTCCTGGTGTAGATTTTGTATAGATAAAGTAAAAAATATTGGTACTTTATTGGTACTAGTAACAGTTCACAAAGTTGATACAAGTGTAAGTTTTGTGGCAGATAGGATTGTAAAACTAGATGTAAGGAGATGATTATACTTTTATTCTCCAAATCAATCTGTCTGTCTTTAGTGTTTCGGGTTCACTGGAAGGACTACAGGTGATTCTGTGCTAAATTCAAATGTTATTCCCAATGGCAGCTAACTTGGTTCGCATACAATGCAGTGTTCGATTATGAACAGATAATAATCAGGGCATCTGCAAATTAGCCATATTCTAATGAAGCATAAAGCCATAGAATCATAACGAAAAGAGTCTCTCACCAAAGAGAATGTGAGTTTCCCTCCATTCTTTTTGTGTGTTTCTTGGTCTTTCAGTGGATGTCTGATCACCTTACTGTTCTCTAACCAGCTTCAGTGTAATAGAAGTGTATAAATTGAAAGGCAGAGTCTATAACCTATGATGTTTTAGTAAAAACACTCACCCGTAAAATTTCACATGAGCGCCTTTCAGTGAGGGAGGCCCAGCCCTCTGCTGGTGATGAAGGTGGTTGGGTCAGGTAGCAATCAGATTTGATGACAAATGCAACAATTCATGACCTTGGAAATTTCAAATTTTTCTTTCTGTTTTCTTAGAGTTAGCACTCAGCATTGTAAAGCCATTTGCTGGGTGGTTTCACTTTTAATTTTAATTTTATTTCTATTGAATATTTAAATTTAAATTTAAATTTAAATTTTATTTTAATAAAATAATTTTAATTCTATTGAAGTTACATTACAAAATGGGAACGTTATGGAGATATCAAGAGGAAGGGTAAATGGGAATGCACGAGCCTTCTTGCCCCGGACTTGGGGACCAGCCCCGAGTCTTGTGCCTTGCAGGGGGAGCCCTTTGCTTTGCAATTACAGTCAGTGAACTGTCTCCACAGAGGGGAAGATATTTCCGTATGCATGTTTCTATAACGGGTACTATAGATTTCTAATCAGCATGTTTATTACCGAAAACAAAAACTAAAACTAAGACCTTCGGGCTTCCAAGGCATAGCTTGACCTTCATTCATCACAGTCACAGAAACTAGTCTTGAAAAATTCTAGTGTGTTATTTTCAAGCATTGTTTTGCCCCTGGTTTGAATCTGCAAAAATAAAGATAAAAAGGAAAGATGAACTTGCTTTTGTTATGGTGGCGCGGAATTTGCTTTAAGTATTCAAAGCATATGTTCCCATAAGATCACAATTGAATGCACGGGCAGACTTCTATTTAATTAGAAGAAGTTCCTCCTTTCAAAATGATTTTGTCGCTGGATCTGAACAAAGAGCTGCATTTTAGATTCACATAAAATCATTTTTTTTTTAAATGGAACCAATGTTATTCACTCTTTTTTTTTTTTTTGGTGGTGGTTATTCATCATTGCTATTTTTATTTTAAAGTTTTACCTTAGAATTAATCTCTTGGAAGCAATGTATGATTAAAAGGAAAAATGGAGATTTTTTATAAGATGGGCAATTCTGCTTCCAGTAGCCACAACTTCTGTTTTCCAAAGGATACATTGTAGTCAAGTATACACAATTGAAGTTAACTTCTGTGAGTGGAATCAAGTCAGCAGTTAGGAGTGAATCCAAAAGCAATAGACCCCCATAGTGCAAAGAATCCCAGGGTAGCAATGATGTTTACATTGTATTTATATTAATTATGATTTAGGAAAAATAGCAGGTGATGAAAAAAAAAAAAGGATGGTGCTTTTCATTCCTGCTCGTGGTCTGGAATTTTTTATTCAGCTGTTAGTTTATCATTTAAATATTTTCTCTTCTCTATCATTTTCCTTCTCAGTGTTGGCACTCGATTTATAGATGTGCGTTTCTCTTAGGATTCTCTGCCTATCTTCCTCCTTCTCATACCTATTAATCTTCCAATAGGGTCCATTTGGTTAATTAACCTGATCTGTGTTAAAAAGTCCCACTCCTTTTCTGCTGGCTTTGTTACCTTTTGTCCAGTATTTGCCAGACATCAGCGTACCTAAGTACCCTGGGGGCGGGGGTGTGTTCATTCAAAGTGAAGTTTCCTCTGTCCCCTGTTCCCAGCTCTGCTGATTCAGTGAGCTGGAAAGGGTCCAGGAGTGTGAGCTTTTAACAAACAGGTGGTCTACAGAAACTCTTGGGGGAAAGACTTCTGCACACTGTGTTCCTTTTGCTGTTGTAAAAAACAGAATAATCTCTACACTTTCCTTCTCTGCTGGAACTGGTGAGCAGATAAGTCTAGCGGCATAGTTATTTATTTAGTTATAAAGTCCTTTTTTTCCCAAAATGCATGAATGAGTCAACAAAGCAGTGTAATAAAAATTAATCAGCCTCTTTACTTTGGGTGTATAGGTGTGCTATACAGTGTTGGAGCGTTGAGAGCTTTGCTCCCAGCCAGTCCCACATAGGGTCCATCAGAGTTTATTAGTTCACTTAGTTACCTTTCATGACTCTTCATTCATCAAATATTTATGGAACCTACTTTATGCCAGGAAGTATCTAAGGCACTGGGAAAACAAAGACGAAGCCTAGTCTCTACCTGACGAAGACTTCGTAGCCTGGCACAAACCTAGTGCCCGGTTGGCAAGCTGAGGCTCCGTCGTTGGTCTCCTGTTTTTGTAAATAAAGTTTTCCTGGGGCACAGCCACACCCATTCAGTTGCATATTTCCTAGGGCTGCTTTTGAACTTTACCTACAGAGATGAGTTGTATCAACTGAGACCATCCATGAAGGCAAAGCATTTGCTGTCTGGCCCTTAAAGACAAGTTTGCTGACTCTTGACCTAACAGTTGTGGGGGGAACACAAGCAATTAAATTCTCCCAGGGAAGCCTGGGTAAAGGGCCGTAGAAACCCTAAGAAAAAAGAAACATGACGGTTTTGGGGGGTGAACATGGTGCATGGAGAAGGTGCTTCTTCTTGCCAGAAAGACCATACCTCGGGGAAAGTCCGAGATCCCGATGAGGCTGAGAAGAGTTAAGCTTGACTGGACCAGTTGGTGACCAGTTGGCCGAGGGGGGGAGTTATTGCAGGTGGAGCAGGAGCTTTAGGTGGGGTCAGATTGTGGCACAGAGTGGACTTAATCTTCCAGACCAGTGATTCCAAATCTGGCCGTCATGAGAGTTGCCTAAGAGGCCTCACAAGAGCACAGATGCCCAGGCCTCTCCAGCTCATCAGCGTTAGACTTTATGGAAGTAACGTTGGAATCTTTGCTTTAATCAAGTTTCTGATGATCTCCTGGCCTGGCAGATTTGAGAGCTTCTGCTAAAGGCATTAGGAGCTTGGGAGATTTTTCAGTCTGCCTATTTATACGCTCAGATTTGCATTGAAGAAGATATTTCTTCCATATTGTGTGCAGAGTCTGCTCGAATTTGAACAATTTGGAGATAGGAACAGCACTTGGGGGCTGTGGATCAGGTGACAGTAGAAAGAACTTACACTTAGGCAGTGATGGTGGAAATGGGGAGGAGAGATTTGAGACATATTTCAGAGCTGAGTTTGACAGTGATTGATGGTGACCCCAGATGGAAAGGTAGAGGGCAAGAGTCAAAGGGGAGATTTGGAGCAAGACTCGGGAGCGTGGCTTGCCGTGATGGCCGTAGCTAGCCCTGAGCTTGTGGGGACTGAGCTGCAATTCTTTGATTATTTGAAGATCCATGAAAACGAAACTGAAACAAACCCAAAACAGCTCGGCTTTTGCTAACTCTGAAGCTAACCCAGAAAAAGAATTGTATATGGAGATCACTTGAGGAGTGGACATTCCTAAGAAAACAGGGTTAAAGGAATCCTACGATAGGTCACTTGGTATTTTTTCAAATGAAATATGATCTCTATTAACTGAAAAATAGGAGGGAACAAGTCAAATACCCAGCGGACCCACAAAAGCAGAAGTTGTGAGTTAAATCTGGAGCAGTAAAAGTCATCGTCTGTAATCCTCAAAGCAAGTAATACTTAGAGCATAGTAAAATTTAAATTATCGGTGTGATTATTAACAATATTGACTAATAACTATGACCCTAGATGTGCTTATGGGAAAAGGCTTTTCTGGTTTTATATCGCTGCAGTTTGCTAACAGCATTGGTCTTAAGCAACTGCACCCCATTCAGAATTCATCTTTGTGATTTTATTTTACTTGCAAAAAACAAGAAGCTCTCCATCTATTTCTGTGCCTTTCAATCTTGGTGTCTAAACATACAAGAGTGCTATTAAAATGATTTATTCCTGGTTCTGATGTGTTCTTTTGGAACATTTTTAATAACCAAGACTTTCGAAAGGTTTGAAATAACTTTTTGGGGATAAGGAATGGGATAATAGAAGCCAATACAATTTTGGGGGAGTTTGTACTGGACACATATGGTAATACCAGCAATAATAAAATCAAAATTATCTTAAAATTTTCATAGCCCAAAGTACATATAGTCATGATTTTATTTTATTTTATTTTTTTTAATTTTTTTCTTTCAACGTTTATTTATTTTTGGGACAGAGAGAGACAGAGCATGAACGGGGGAGGGGCAGAGAGAGAGGGAGACACAGAATCGGAAACAGGCTCCAGGCTCCGAGCCATCAGCCCAGAGCCCGACGCGGGGCTCGAACTCACGGACCGCGAGATCGCGACCTGGCTGAAGTCGGACGCTTAACCGACTGCGCCACCCAGGCGCCCCAATATAGTCATGATTTTAGAGGAGGGTAGCAAAGATTTTGACTGAAGAGGTAGCTTCTAAACATGACTGTATTATTCACAAACTATGATCTAAATGTGATCCAACTAAATAGTTGTTATCTATTTGCAATAGTTTGGTAATTCAAGAAATTAATTAAATGCCCCAAAACTTGTGGATAAAACATATGCAAGAGATATGGTTGGAATGGTTATAACCGCAGAAAAAACAAAGGCTCCTGGAATCCGTTCGGAGTCAACCAGCATCATGAAAATCTCCGGAACAGAAATTACAGAATTGGTTCCAGGATGAAATTAAATCTTCAGATGCTTCGACGTTACTGATAGGATTGATACATTAAATACTGACATTCAGATCATTAAAATAATTTTTTATAGAAACATCTTGTGCCTTAAAGGACACAGGTGTCACTTTTCCTTAGTTTCAAAATCAGAAACTTACATTGTAATATTCAAATCTGTCAGTGCAGTGGAAAATATGGGTGTGATGGAGGGCGTGGCTATTTCCAGCTCTGCGCAGTCGCCTATTGATGATGGGGGAGTCCCGCAGCAAAGAGAAATCGGGTAGGAAGAAGCTGACCCAGGTACAGGTGAGACTGGCCTTTCAGTTGACGTCAGCTCTCAGATTTACTCACGTGGTGATAGCTGCTCCACAGCGTGTGTTTTGTGTTCATATGGTTTCATGATCGACCACGGTCTGAACTTCTGTTAAACAGAAAGAGAAGTCACTACCCCCATTGTTCAAAACACATTTGATAGATTAGCTTGCTGTTCTGTCTCCATTTTCTTTTCGTGCCAAATGCGTATCTGTCTGTCTTCTCCTCCTCCGTTATGAGCAAGCCTCTAACTTCCGTGTTCAATAAGAACCTGGAGTTTTCCTCTTTGATTTTATAGCTATATTCATCAGAGACCAATTGAGTTATTCTAAGAGAATGTCATTTTAAAACACCTGTGTCTTTCATAATTAATGGAGGTCAGAGTTAAGTTTTATGGTGTCTCTAGATAAAATGAGTCATTTAGTTAATATGCTCATGATGGCTCAACCTTTTCTTTAATGCTGGCTGAATTTTATTACTTTACATGAAGACACAAATGAACTTCGTCTATTACGGCCCACACTGCTCCCTCAGAGGATATGTTGTTGTGCTTAGTGATTTGTTGCTAATAGGCCACTGGGGGATATGATAGGACGCGGGAATGGGTTATGCAATCCTACAATCAATAAGAAATCAACTCCAGTGAGGAGGGAGAAAACGCGTTCAGATGTCTAGTGGGGAAACTGTCAAGTTGTGTCTGCCAAATTTAATGGCTTTGTGATTTGAATTATTCAGTCTGTTGGATCTATGTATCCCTCATACATTATTACCCCTCAAAGTAATACGGTTATTACATGTGAATGAGCAATGTCAAATTTTATTTCAAGACATTTAAAAAAAAAAAAAAAAAGGAGATCCATACCAAGGGAAGAAAAACGCATACTTTCATTTACTATCATCGTAAAACTGAACCTTTCCAGCGTGGTAAACTCTTGCTTGGTATTTCTGGAATGAGGGCGGCGGGGGGGGGGGGGGGGAATGGAAATACAGAATAATTCTCCTAAGCTGTACCACCGATGCATTCTAAAAAATTCTAATCCCTTAACCTGTTGCACCACTGCCTTTGTCCCTGTAGAATGGTGATATTCCTTATTACTACCTATTTACATCTCCCAGGGTGTTATGATGATGAATGAGACCACTTAAATGCTTTGGGTTGCTCAGAGCTTTGCCCTCCTAGAGAAACTGACCCGATATGAAACATTTGGTTAGCATTCCCTGTTGGCTGGATGCCAAAATCATTACCCCTTCATGTTGGAAAGGTTGGTAGCCTTTCTCGTGAACCTCACATATATTGTTTTCCCTCCTCGGTGTGCTCACGAGTGCAAGATAAAGTGGTTGCCCCTTCTGGAATGCCCCGGAGAACAGCCACTTACAGAGGACCATAGATCTTGCTTTAGTGTGTGAGTGGCCCAACATCTGGGAATATCAATTTTTTATTCCCTTTAGAAGATTTTCTTTCTTTTTGTAATCTTTAGCTTCGTAGGTCGCTGACCCAAACTGTGATGGATCAAGCTGTCTGGGGAGATTTCGGGTCCCTCTTGTTGCTAGCTGTGTTGGAATTTGTCCAGTAGCAAAAATGGACTTCAAGCTATACTTGGAACCGAGTAGTTTGAGGAAAGTTATTTGAGAATAGTAGAGTCCACACTGTGTTTTGTCAGATTCTCAAGTTCCAGGGAGGTGATTGGGGAATTCCACAAATGTTTCATTTCTTAAAAACATTTTTAAAATCGTTGAAAATCATGATAGAGAAAGTGAATACTGAGATGTGTCATATTATATATTTCTAATATGGAAAGGTCCAAGAAGGCATTAAGTTGCCTACCTGGATTTTGTGTAGATCACAATCATTCAACAAATATTTGTAAGCCCTTACCAATTCTTTGTCTCCGAAATCAAACAAAAAGTAACAACAAAAATGTAACCGACCAACCGCCACAAAGGTTGGACAAGGTTATCAATACATATTTCCCGTAATTCTAGTTTCAAAAATTTTAAGTCACTTTAATCAACTATGATGAACAAATATTATGTGTGAGTACTTTGTTGGATGAATTTTCATTAATGAAGAACTATCCTTCCTCTTTTACATGCTGAGTTTTTATTTAAAATTATTTTGCAATATGGTACTTGGTTGCAAAAAAATAAAAAACACTCAAAAAAGTATTTCTTAGGAATTTGTTGAAATACGTCAGGGCGACAAGTCTTTTATTCGATTGGTCACAAATTCATTCAACTGCCTTGGCCATTTCATATCTAAAAAGGGTTACAGTCTTTTAGGGATTTGTGTTACTTAAAAATACTGACAGATGGTATAGTTTAGCTCTCTCATGTTATAAATGAAGAAACATGGGCACTCTTAAGTATGGGCAGGGGTGCCTGGGTGGCTCAGTCCGTTAAGCATCCAACTTCAGCTCAGGTCACAATCTCATGGCTCGTGGGTTTGAGCCCCGCATCGGGCTCTGGGCTGACAGCTCAGAGCCTGGAGCCTGCTTCGGATGCTGTGTCTCCCTCCCTCTCTGCCCCTCTCCTACTCATGCTCTGTCTCTCAAAAATGAATAAACATTAAAAAAGTTAAAAAAAAAAAAAAGTATGGGCAGGCAGTTTCAGGAAAAAAACTGTGAGAAATAAGGAGGGAGAAAGGAGACACCATTTAATGAGCCAGACCAGTAGGGTTGACATGTTCGCTTAATGGGGAGACATATGTCACAGTCAGAAATGAGTCCCAGGGGTGAGAATCAATTACCTAGAATCAAAAGACAGCCATTAGTAGTGTTAAGACCAGAATGGTCTCAAAATGGTACGTAAATGTGCCTGCGAATGAACGATGAAGACATAAAATAGTTGTACTCTAAGAACTATTACTGTGTGTTTCTGTGTATGTGCGTGTGTTGGGGGGGTGTGCCCATGAAACTCGGAAAGTGACATGGGATGACTGATTGGTGAAGCCGTGTGGCACAGGGGCCAAGGGACAGCATGGTCTGAGAGGTTCTGATTCTAATGTTGGGACTTTATCTGATCCTAATAGTCTTGAATAAATCACCCTGCGCCTCTTTATTTGCAGAAGTTTCCTCATGGACAGATTGAAGGTAGATACACTCTAAGGATGGCTCAGCTTTAGAATTCTTGGATCCTCTGTTCTTTGGGGTTTTTTTTTTAGGTTAAAAAAAAAAACAACAGAGGATGGTTTTAAAAATCACCAGTTTGCATCTTGTAACCTAGAACATACCAAAGCAAACGTTTCAGTCTCCTTTGATTCTTCTCTTCCCTGGGGTGCTGGCATGGGTAGCCTGAGCACTGTGGCTCTTTCTCTGTCCCCTTCCTCTCTGTTCACCTGTTGAATGTCTCCAGCACCCTGATTTATCGCTGATGAAATGGTTGTGAGGGCACCACAGCTCTCAGGTATTCAGGGGAGTAAAAGTACAGGGTTGAAATTCACTAGCAATGGTGCGGCGGGGAGGGGCACCTTTGTGTACTGGGACGTGCCAGGCAGAAAAAGGATCCTCAGCAGAGTTAAGTTTTTGCTTGGGGAGATGTGGCCCGAGAACGTGGCATGTTTCTTATCATAAGTCCATGTCTTCCTTTCTTGGTCTGTTGGGGCCACTAGAACAGAACTCTACAGACTTGGGTGGCTTATAAACAGCAGAGATTTATATCTCCTGGTTCTAGAGGATGGAAGTCCAAGGTCAGGGAGCATGGCTGGGTTCTGGGGTACAGATTGGCCACTGTCTCCCTGTGCCCTCACATGGTCGAAGAGGTGAAGCATTTCTGGAGCTTCTTGTACGAGGGCGGCCATCCTCATGACCTAATCACCTCCCCAAAGCTTTGCCTCCTAACACCATCCCCTTTGGGGGTTAGGGTTTCAACATAAGAATTTGGGGGAGATCCAAACATTCATGCTATAACCCTTCCCTCGTGGACAGCACCTGAAAAGGGCACTGAGGGGTTTCCGAGAATATTCTCTGTATGTCCTCCGACCCAAAATGGAGGACTTTGAACTTTTCTCTCCAGTTGTCCTGCCCGGAGCTCTATGGAGCATGTGGACACCACCATCTTCTTTCCTCAGTGGTGTGAAGGCACTTCCAGCTCGTTGTGTATGAGAAGTGCCTTTCTAGAAAGTTCCCAGATTTACATGTGGGTGTGTATGTGTGTGTGGGTGGGTGTGAGAGAGAGAGAGAGAGAGAGAGAGATGGGGGTGGGTTTATGAGAGGCTTGAGAGAGAGGTGGCCTTTCAACCTCATCAGACCCCTTAGGTAATTAAACTAAAAATATGAACAATTTCTTTTACTGGAAATATTTACAGAAAAAGTCTTTCTTAAAAGAGCTAGTGAGTTGAAGAATGAATGTGGTGACTGGGTCCCAGAACCACGACGCTATAAATCTGAAAACCCAATAGTGCTGTACTGTCCCTGCAGACAATGCCCCCACGCACCTGAACGCACAGTCAGGCTGGCTTCCGCCGGAAACCGGAAATGGCTGTAGAGCGGCTCTCGTTCCTTTCCTGTGCAATGGGGAATCTGCTGAGAATTGCAATGGGTCTGGAAATTTCAGTATTTTCCATAAACTGTCTGCGTGTGGCCACGATTGATCGACTGCTTGCGATGGATCAGGAGCCATCCTCAGTGCTTTCCTTGGAGGTAACCCTCGCTACAGCCGCAGGGTGTAGGTAGGAGTATGGGCCCCATTTTACAGATGAGAGCACCCAGGCATGGGGTGCTTAAGCTTCCCTCACAAGGTTGTGTCCTGGCACAGCTTTGGCTTTCGCACAAGTATCCTTCTGGCTCCCGTGGTCACTGCGCGGTGATGGCCGGCAGCATCCTGCAGGCAGGAAGCCAATTAGGAGCCGGGGGTGAGGGTAGGGAGCCATCATGCCCATGAAGGCGATGAGTGGCCAGTAATTGCTGGTGGTGCCACTTGTAAGCCTCTCATCTGGAAAACTGATCTGTGCGTGTGTCTAGATTGCTAACTTCCCTGGGAGGAGTCACGCCGGCCTCTGTGTCACATCGGGTGAAGGATGGCAAATCTTCAAATGCTAGCAGCCTCCAGTGGTGTTTCCTCGGCAGCTCAACTGCCCTCTTCTGTGAGCGCTGGGCTCCCGTTCCTCCCCCTGCAGGGAGATGTTTCTGGTGGAAACCTGGCCTCCGCATGCTGCCCGACTAAATAAAAATAGACCTGTTGTCGCACTGCCTTGTCAAAGTCATCCTTAATCTGGGTCTGTGCGGAGGGCTCTGATCCATCTGCCATAAAAGAGAGGGCAAGTGTTCCCCAAATGGCCTTGTGGCGGAGGTGGCCTGGGCCACGCAGTGTTTTCTGGGAGCTTCTCTGGCATTATTTCATAGGTTAAATTGGATGTTGGAAAGGGTGTGGTGAAGAGGCCACTTAAGTGGTTTGGAGGAAGCAACTTCCACGCCGTGCAAGATGGCGGTGGCGCCGTGCAAGATGGCGGTGGCGCCG